>NC_030998.1:1265441-1267508 GCF_000149955.1 Fusarium oxysporum f. sp. lycopersici 4287
AATATGGCCTTTCTGGGAACCTATTATCACATTCCACAGGATCTTATGCAGCATCCAAAGACCGCTTGCAACCCAGTGTGAATGAGAGTTTGAGAGTCGAACTCGCGCCCTTTGGCATCCGGGCGATCAACCTGTTCACTGGTGGTGTCAAGTCTACTTTTCACAACAATTCACCTGATGCTGAGCTTCCCAAGGACTCGATATACAACATCGCCAAGGAGGCTATCGAAGCTACCATGAATGGCAACGAAGCAGGGATGAACAAACCTGATGCGATGACCTGGGCGAAACAGGTCGCTGGAGATTTGAGTCAACGTAAACCACCTTATCTGATCTTTCGAGGTGGTAGTGCTGGTTTGGCTCGCCTAGGCACTCTGTTTCCGACGGGCACCTTCGACTCGACTGTCAAACAACTTGGTGGCATAGACGTGTTGGAGAGAAAGCTGAAAGAGGCAAAGTCGACCCCTAAGCCTCAGTGATCGGATGAAATAGGAGGAGGATGGTGGAATTAATAGCGCTTTTCTTAATTTATATGTTCGGACCATGTGTCATCTAATGTCGTGCCAGACGTCGCATTGTGAGCGGTGATTCACGTGATGTGCGATGGTGACATAGATGTTGTACATGACGAATATGATGAATGATCCCAGCATATGGCGTGTTGCGATAAGAAATATGAACTTGATCAATAGTTGCTTCGGTTAAATAGGCTCTGGATATTTAAACTTCTTAAAATAATAATATTATCGATTTCGGAAGTTCATTATGGGAGACTATAACATTAAGTCTGTTGCGGTTGTTGGAGCCGGAGCTGCCGGTAATTCTTAAAGCTTTCACCCCGCTTGACGACCTATGGAAGAACTAATCATTCCTGTTTTGATAGGCGCCATTTCCGCGGCAGCTCTGAAGGCAGAGAATTACTTCGACCGTATTCGAGTGTTTGAACGGAGAGAAACACCTGGGGGTACTTGGTAAGGATACAGTAATCGGAAAGCAAAGACCTTAGACTCATCATATTAGGATTTACGATGCCGATCCAAAAGTCGCTCCTATACAGCCTGGTGGTTTCCCAGCAGATATTGATAAGCCACTTGCGATTCCAGAGAACCTGCCTACCGCGACGCCTCCAAACCAGCAGGAGAGATACGCCCATACGCCAATCTATCAGAATCTCACGTAAGTCACTCACTCGATCATTCGGATCCTAAGTTGCTGACATGAAAAAGAACTAATGTGCCTCAAATCGCGATGTCATTCTCGGATCAGCCATTCTCCTATGGACCTTTCGTTCCCCATTATGTTCCTCGCCAGTACATCGAAACATATTTCTCCACACAAAAGACTGACGAATATTTGTCTCTCAACACTACAGTAGAAGATGTCTCCCAGCTACCTGCTGCTACTAAGGGAGGACTGAAGCCGTGGAGGTTAACGTTGCGGAAATATGACTCTCTACGTCACCTCGACGTCTGGTGGCAGGAGGACTTTGACGCCGTCATACTCGCCAACGGGCACTATGCTATTCCCTGGGTAAGTACTTTGGCCTCCGGCAAGGCAATTTGCTGATGACAGTTGTGATTAGGTTCCCCATGTCCAAGGCTTGGAGGCATATACAGAGGAATTCCCTGGCAAAGTGATACACTCCAAATTCTATCGATCACCTTGGATATACGCCAACAAAAGAGTCCTTGTTATTGGAAACTCGGCCTCTGGTCATGATATAGCAGTGGATCTTCTACAGTCTGTTCACCAACCGCTGTACCAGTCACGGCGATCGCGAGGGAGGTTGGATGGCGATGAACCTCCCCTCGGAATGGAGTGGAAGACAGTTATCAAAGAGTATCGACTGGATGGTACAATCGTGTTCGACGATGGCAGCGAACTCAAAGACATTGATCACGTCATTTATTGTACAGGATATCTTCCATCTTATCCATTTTGGAACAGCAAAGTGAACGGCCGTCCACTATTCGACTACAAGAACAGAAAGCTTATCAACAACTACTGGCATACCTTCTTCCAGGATATTCCCAACTTGGCAGTCGTCGGCATCCGTCGCGTCTTGAC
>NC_030998.1:1267649-1271343 GCF_000149955.1 Fusarium oxysporum f. sp. lycopersici 4287
CACCTGAATCTGAACATGATGGTTGGGAGTTGGTTGAAAGCACGCTTAAGGATCTCTTGTCCTTCATCTAGATAAAGAATTTGTCAAATATACAAGTGAGACCATTATACTCCTTCACGGAGGAACATTCCACCGTCTCTCCCCTTCAAAATCATGCGGTGAATAATACAACTCTCGGACTGTATTCTTCTCCCTGTGAGCTACTCTTCGGCGCTCCCTTTGAAACGGAAGCTCATTTAGGTTGTTTTCATTACCAGCTCCGTTCTCATAGGCAAACGCATCCATCCACGCTAGGTCAGCCTGGGCCTCGCGGTGACTGATCTTGATCTTAAGGGCAAGACTCTCGAGAAGACCGCTGCTCCACAGCACTGCCTTTCTCGTCTTTTTTCCAAATATAACAGCCGGGAGTAACCTGATGCCGTTCTCAGGGTCCCATTTCGATCGCAAGCTATGGTAATGTTTCCAGTCCTTCTCGAGGCTGTTCTTGAACCTCAGTGCGCTTTTGCGATAGAAGCCCTCCTCACGAAGCACAGGATCACCGATTGCCATAGAGGCATGGGCTTTGTAGGCTGATGCGAGATATGTAATCAACTTCTTGTCGTCAAGCGGGACAACGGCTGAGTTTGATTCCGTGCAGGGGTAATAGTCTGGATCGTCGCCTTTGCTGTAGTGGATGGGTATACCAACAATCCCAAGGAATACGGTTTTGATACCTTTGTACTCGGGATCTTGGGTAAGGCACTTTTGCAAGGCTTCGAGTCCCTGTTGTGTAGGCACCGTGGAAGCAATAGCCTGGATGTTGCTTGGTAAATTGGTGATGCGTCCACACGTCAGTGCAGCGATCGGTACGTGCAGAGTTGTGAAGCTATTGTCAACCCAAACGGAATGGTATCTCTTTTCGAACAGTCCTCGGAGTCTTTCGCAGAATATTCGATATTTCTTGTTCTTGACAGTCATATACGATCCGCTCTTCATTGCCACAGCACGAGCATCGTAGCATGCCTCCAATAGGGGCAGAGGTCCATCTGCGCCGTCTGATTTTTCCAACCGCAAACCATGTAAGAAGGCGGAGCGGAAAATCTTGTAGGCTGCATGTGTGTCTTTTTTCTTTGGAAGAGCTTCTTCCCAAATCATTAGGCAAAGCTCCGGTGGTAGTTTGTTGAAGCTCTCAAAGTCATTTGACATGGATTGGACCCATGATAACCAAAGTTGATAGCTAAATGTATAGTGCTACGAATGAGGCCAGGTGCTGCTGTAGCAGCGACGACGAGCTGTAATACGTAGATGCGACGTTTGTGTGATGATGGCACAAGAGACACTAAACTGGCGTTCAGGAGAGAGGGGGGGGGGGGGGGGGGCCTTTTATACCAGAAAAGTTCGGGGCATTTTTCTTTAAGCTTTTCATGCAGAATCTTGAAACACGTAATGGACTCTTACCATGGGGCTTTGTTTTGTTATGAAAACCTTTTTGGGCGTAAAGCTCTGACAAGTAGCCTTAAGGTTTGGTATCCAAACCTACCCAATATCCTCAGAAAAAAAAAAGGGATATATGAGTCAAATCCCGATTAAGGGCCCCGTATCTATAGGATCCTAAACCAACGAGGTCGACGAGCTCGCCGTGTACATGAAATTCCAGTTCAAACAATCCTTTCCAAACTCATCTAATCGAAGTGTTCTTTTTCATAAGCCCACTTGACAGTGACTTCGGACTTGTACAGGAAAGCGACCCTCATATATGTATCCCATACCCTGACAGAAAAGCTCCTCTTTCCTCCGCCGAGTCCTGCAGCCATAGCGTCTGTGTGCGTCTGCATGATAGGGTTCCCTGAGAAGACAAGTGTTAGCGTGTTGAATGAAACATAAAGTATTTAAGCGTACTCACCGCTCTTCTGGAGTCAGTCTCTGCAGAATGTGCATGCAGTTAGAGTCTAGCCCCTAAGGGAACTGGATATGGCTTGAACCTACTTGTATTTCTTCGATCGTGGACAAGCTGAAGAACAGCAGGAGAAAGATGTTTCTTAGGAGCAAACCCAGGAGGAGCAGTACATACAGGACAAACGGGACAAGCAGAACTCCTGGGAGTGGGCGGCCTGTCCTGGTAGGGACATCCGTAAGAACCAGGAGCCATGGTTCGAAAAACGCTATGGGTACCTTCTTTTGTGTGAGATTTGAATTATTTGACATGTGAGAAGAAGAAAAAGGAGGGAAAGGCGAGGTTTGAGAGTTGAAGGGGCGAGAAATATTCATATGTATCACGGAATTCTCAGACCAAAAAGAATTTCGAGCATGTTTTTGTGTCCTTGGTCGTGATATTCTGACAGAGTACACAATGCTAATGAGACCTTTCAGAATAGTGCCCTAAACCAGAACCTTCTCTGATATCCTTTAGCCAACAAGCACGATATTAAAGCAACAGAAACTCAAGCATTGCTTCCAAGAGTACCCAGTCTTGTGATCTCTCCAGTCAACTTCAACTATTGTCAATTCAACTTTCTGCTATCCCTTTACTATAAACTATGATTATACTTAACATCTAGTATACTGAGATCTAGAAAACAAGGTCCAATTTGGCTTTTTACTCGCGAGACCGTGAAGAAGGTGGTCGAAATGGAAGTAGTGAATATATTGGACTAGGTCGAAAAGCTTGTGACAGGTGATATCAAGGCAAACTTGAAAGATTTCAACAGCGTTACTGTTCCAAACCTGTATAGTGGTAACTTAAAAGTGTTTTAATCCCACGCCTATCGTCTAAAATCCGAAGTTTCTAATCTAGCTTCATTCGTGAAAGTAAAGAGATAAAGTCTTGGGATTATTAGGTAAAGAGGCAGGCTATTATTTTCACGATGAATATTCAGAAAGACTTCTTTTCTCATGGCTCTATGATTAAATATTCTCTTCTACCAGGTGAGTGTTTGTCTGCAGTGCTTTCTCTCTCTCAGGCGATGATTTGTTGAAAAGAGTTTATGGCATTTCAATGTTATATACGAAGCCAGAGGCATTATGAAAAGATGCATTCTTACTCAGACTTTACATAACATATATCACTCAGAATCTCTAATAGCTTCTATGAGCCGTGATTTTCATTACAAAAAGCCAAACTTTCCAGGCATCATCCAAAATACTGCATCTGGTTTCAGGTACTGAGTTCTGTGTGGTGATATAAGCTCTCAGTCACAGGTCTCAACTACAAATAACACATCTAGCTTACGACTTTAATACTATTCCAATATTTCTGACTCGTTACTCGGCTCCGGGTACCTTGTGTACTCGGTCTCGATATCCTCTGTTGTCTGCATGGTCGAGGCACAGATCTCCTGGGCATATCATACGAACACCTCCAAACCTCGATGATAAAACTTGGACTCTCATCCCATTACCGTCCTCCTTGTAGTCACTGGATGTAAAATAATGTGTTAGAAATTCTTCGACAGTAAGTGATGCAAACGGTGGAAATACGTACATAGGAATCTCGTTCACAAGCCCAAAGTAAAGTGTATCGATATCGATAGCACCTTCGTCTCGCTACCTAGTGATGTATGCTCCAGCGATGGCTACACGTGCATCTTCGTAGGTGTTACCCATCGAGTCCGCGAGGGTTTTGACATTGTGTGGGAGAGTGGTGATCCTGTCGAGATAGCGCGGCTCGGAAAGGGATGATTTGGCGGCCCATTGCTTGGTACAAGGCTCTGAGTGT
>NC_030998.1:1271619-1342590 GCF_000149955.1 Fusarium oxysporum f. sp. lycopersici 4287
TCGACCAAGGCTGTACATCCCCAGGTGAGGCCACTCCCCATATCATCAGGCGTATCTCGGGGGGTAGTTTAGTGAAGAGAGTGAAACTCCGACCTTCAGAGATTATCTCTGTATCATTTTCTCGTTCCCATCTAGACTGTAGATCAAATTCGATATTGATACGTGAGAAGTGTGCATAATTGGGCTATTGGTGGTGATCTTTTGTCAGAAGTGATGTTTCTGGGCCTTTTGCCAGTTGAGTGATGGCCGATTTAATGAGAGAAAAGCGCGCACGATTACCATTGTATTCAGCTCATTTACCTCACAGGGAGAGTAGAGCATCTTATAGTCGTCTCATGTGGTGAATTACCCGGTACATATGTTGATAGACGAAGGTCAAAGGCCTTTTGAGAAGGTTCATGCTCCAAAGCCTGATGAATCAGCGCACCAGAGAGCCCAGGACTAGAAAGCTTAATATATAAGCACATTTTGACAGACCAATACTGATTAATAAACAAAATGGATCAAATTTCTTTCTTTTACGTCTGGTATCAAGAGAGTTAACCGTTGTCTTGAAGGCTGCAAGATCTGCTCTCCCTGGCGTGATTCGAAGAGCAGAGCCTAGTGGACTTTGGGTTCACAGCCACGTTTGCAAGCATTTTTCCTTCAAGTACTCCGAAGCGTAAAATCGTGCCTGGACATATTCGATTTAAGCTTTCTGCAGCGACGTCTTGTTCCCTCTCACTGGGCACTGAAAACTCTACGCTCAGCCACAAGGTTCGTAAGGGGCGGCATCGTCAAATCGAAGATGATGAATATTAGATGTATTTCAATTAAAGTTACATACTCGTGATTATCATTAGTTGTTGTAAATGGACAGAATGTCAGTAGAGTTATCGTACTCCACTCCACACTTTTCTGAGAAGCCAGTAAACCTTTCGACTCTGTCCTGAACATACTCCTCGAAACTCTTTCGGGTGCAGCTTGTTCCGGGGCCGTCTTCGCAGTAAGGTAGAGGTTGAGGCGCACTGTTGACCAAAACGCGGTAGTACTCTCCATCCTCGTAGCCGTAGGTGTTGGTGCAGTTGAGGCGCTCAATGGCGATGTTGCTGAGGAAGGGCAGGACGTGAGAGCTCTTCCAAGCGCGACGGTAGTTGATCTTGCTCAGAGGCATGGTGTCGTTGATCTGAGATTCTGTGCCGGCGGGCTCGGAGTTGTTGAAGAGACCCATCGCGACGAGGACCATGGGAGGCAGTTCACGGTGCGTGAAGCTGACGTAAAGCTCCTCATCGGAATCATCACCAAGGAGGAGACCAGCTGTAGTGTTGAGCCAGGGCATGCCGACGTAACCAGAGATCTGGTTACCGTATCCAGCGTTATAGTGATATCGTACGTCCTCGGAGTACTCCCAGCCAAGCCAGTCATCAGGAGTGAAAAGCTCAAGGTTGCAGAACGGCGACTTGCCGCGAGTAACAGTCTCGTAGCCGCAAAGCTGCTGCATGCCAAAGATATCGTTGACAGTGAAGTTAAAGTCTGATGCAAGAGCGTTGAAGCGATCGACGATCGGCGTAGCGTACTTCTTCTGGTAGACTTCAGCCTCGTCGCTGCCGGTAGAGCCATCGTAGGCGGGGCAAGCCTTGTAGGGAGTCAGGCTGTCGGCACCAGATTCCTCTGACTCATAAATGGTCTCGACCTTGATAGACTTATCATCTGACTCAAGACCACGGACGAAAGATTGAGCGGACTTGACGGTTCGTTCGGCAGAAGATGTCCAGACCTTCTTGGGCTGCTTGAACTTGGGGTATCGGAACTCGAGATCAACTCCCAATCGCGTAGCCTCAAGTCTTCCCACGTTGGTCAAAAGCGAAACCTCGGCGTCGGAAATGGGTGGCTCCCAATCGTCCAAAAAGTTCAGATAAGGAATCTTGCTCCAATCGATCTTGGTCTTGTTCTGAATCTTCTCAATGAACGGCTCAATGTACTCCTCAAAGTCAAAATCGTTGGCATAAATAGCAGCGTGTCGCACGAGATACGCAGCGCGTTCGGGAGTGCAGCCTTGGGGCGCATCGGGAGAAGCGGGAGGGTCTTGGGGCTCGAAGTATGGAGCAATTCCAGCGAGATGGTGAAGAGGATTGAAGGTGTACTCGGAGTTGAGTGAAGCTGCTGAAGCGAGAGGCAGTAGGCCTACAAGGGCCTTGCTCAGGGTATTTTGACGAGCCATGGTGAGTTAGCGAGAGGTCACAACGAGTCTGAATGCGCTGAAGATCAAAAAGTCAATTGAGTTTCTAGCTATTTTATTTATTTTATGCTTAGTGAGGATATGAGATCATTGGCGATGTTTGTTGTCAAAAAGCCCATGTTTCTTGCTTGTCTTTGACGTCACAGCATAAAATAAATCAACAGCTAAACCTGTCTGTATCGACTTTGTTCCTTGCAGTTTTTGAAGATCACTATATCTGATTGGATCGGGGATTTGCGGCTCCATATTGAAACGCCGTCAGCCGAGGCCGCATTATCCGAGCGGATGGACTTGGCATCAGCTCAAATCAAGAAATTGTTAACAAACTCATCGAGATTCTTAACGACGCGTATATACGGCAAATTGATTGGCTTGTAGACGAGTGCCCAGCTGTAACCGAGTCATATCATTCGTGATCGGGTTGTTTGTACAACTCAGACGTGGTCCTGAGCATCATACTAATTTCTTTCCCCTGCACTTGAGTGGTGCCGGCATTGGAGGTCACTGCCGTGGGCAACAAGCTTCGTCAATATCCACTGATTATGTCACGATCTTGGGCGATTCTAGTGTCATTGCCAGGCTTAAAAATTGGGTCATCGATTGAGGCTCTCGAGTAACCATGACTGATGACATTTGCTACCTCGAATATTCAAGGCTGTCCTCAATCTTGAGGAGTACCTGCAAACAAGCAGGCAAAATCGCTCTTGTCAAACCAACTCCTATCTCTAGTCCAAGCCTTGACAATAACATCTCTTGCCAGACGAGCCATATCTTCCACTTCCTCAGTCGTACCCCAGCCCGATGCCACAGTACCAAAACTCAAAAGATGTACCCCTACTTGAAGGGCCACTCGCCATGCAGCATCCTCAGTCTGAGGCCCCAGCCCCTCAGCGTAGCCTTGGAGCATCCATAGCCCAGCGTCGATGTGTTTGCATTTCCAGAGGACATACATCTCGCCTAGCATGCCGCCGTGATCGAGGCTTGGAACACCGACCTGTGAATTTTCCCAGTCGATAACGTACAAGGTTCTAGTAGTTGCCGGCTCAAGACGGGCATCTTCCAGCAAGATGCTGTCAAGTCATTAACTTTGGATCCAAAGGGCTGGAGATGGACTCACTTCTGGGGGTGATAGTCGCCATGAATCAGTGTCAAGTCTGCAGACGGGTCGCTCAGCTCCTTCAGTGCCATGTTTTTGACAAGATGGAGTGTGTCCTTTGCTTCCAACAGAATTCCAGGGAACTGGTCAACACGATCGATCATCCAATCGAAATTAATCCAATGTTTTAGCCTCTGCATGTCATTGCTGCTATCAATCGCCCTGTTGAAGCCTGATAGCTGTTGGGTATGCTTCTGTTTAAGCGAGTTATGAACAATCTCTCTGGCCATGTCATGAAATTTGACCATGTATATCGCCAGCACTTTGCCCAGTTCGTGGGCTGGTTTGCTTAAGCACTCAGGTGTCGGGAATGGGAAGTGGTTCAGAGAGTAGGTCCTGAGATCTACAACATTGGGAAGATACTCTAGCACCAACGTCTTGGTTTCAGCATCGTAGGCATGAGACGTTGTTGTTCTGACGGTGTATGTAATACTTCCAGACTGTGCCACATCTATGGGATTCGTAGATAATTCTGACAAGATTTCTCCTTCGACGTCCTTTATCATGTCAGCAAAACCCTTCCTTTATCCTTTTATTCACTCACGCATCGGTTAACAGTGACGGCATTGGCGGGGTGACGCGCCATATAAGGCTCGCCATGCTTGACAACGACCTCAGCTGTGCCATCGTTTAGTGGGTTGATCAGGTGAGCGCGATATGTAAAGTTGGCTTGTCCACCAGCCAAAGGTTCGAGTAAAGACGCTGCATATGGCGTGGTGTTGAGCCATGCAGACACCTGTTGACGGATTTGATCAGACGTATCCTGCGCAGCCATTTTTTTACGAGAAACTACTGACTTGGATAGACTATTGCCAAATATCTCATCGTCTCAGACGGTTTAGTTTTATGGTGCGCTGTTATCTGGATGCCTGGATTGAGTGGCGTAATGTTGCCAGACTTATTCTAGATGCCTACGCAAACAAATTCAGGCTAAAGGCTGTTCGCACAAAGGGTATATGATAATTATGAGACTAAGACTAAAACTGCCATCTATGCCAAGCAGTCCTTGTTTGCAAGTATTACTACTGGAAATTATAACACACATCCGTGATGGGAACCTCAACGTGATAGAGATTCGCCTTCCACCACTTTGTCGCAAAACCCTCCAGGTCAAAGATAAAGTCGGACTTGAAAGAAACACCACAGTCCTTGGGCTCATTCACAGCAGCGAGCTCTGAGCCGGGCGTCGTGGCAGGAGCTACCTTCTCGGCATCCAAGAGATTGACTCCAGCACCGTCATTTGAAGCATGGGCCGATTGAGCGGCATCCAAAGTGAACTTGTTCACAAACTCAGGAGTGGCTGTGAGTCCGCTGCTAAGATCAACTAGGCCTCCGAGAAGCTTGAAGGTGAGCTGAACAGTAAGCGATGCACTAGCGTTCAAGCCGACCTCAACGCTCTCGGTGATGTTGGCGTAAGATGTATACTGGGGCTCCCAACCAGTTGCGGCATTCTTGCCCGAGTCGAGGAAATCGAGATGGACGTTTGCGGCGGGAATAGCAATACCGGCGCCAGCTCTGACGGCAACGGCAGCTGAGGTATCAACATCGACTCCAACAGCGAAAGACAGGCCTGGTCCGAGAGAGAGGATACCAGGAACTTCAACGAGGGTGTATGTGAGAGTATCGGGGTCGTAGAGGATAGACCGAGACCAAGCTGCGGCTACATCGGCGGCTAAGGCGACATCGGCTGAGAAATGGGTATCGAGATCGAAATAGAGATGTTCCATCTACTCAAGTTAGTAAATCAGGCTCCTCATTGCTTCAGAGTCATGTACCTTGAAGCGCCAGAAGTTGTACTTGGCGCGGCCAGAGAAGGAGACTGTGGAAGAGAACTCTGCCTTCTCGGCCTTGATGGTCACCCATGGCTGTTCCTGGAAAAGGACAGTATCTCTCTCAAGACCGGTGCCGAAGTTGAGAGAAAGACTGGGGTTCAATGTAAGGCGCTTCGTCAACTTGGTTGCAGGGATAGAGGTGAATGACATTTCGCAGGTTTCTACTGAAGGTCAGTCTTATCTTTCATTCTGGGAGAGAAACATACCAGCGATGTCTGCCAGCTCTTGCTCAGCAGCATGGCAAGTGATGGTCTTATCACCCTTGTCTGTAGTAACGCCATCAACAAGGTAGAAAGCTTGGCCAATGTCGGTCTTGCAATTGCCCATGTTGTTCGTAATGAGAATGAAGGGTTCGTCGTCTGACCAAGTATCAATGGCCTTCTCGAAAGCAGCAGACTTTCCGAACTGGACCTTGACGGAATCGGCCGTACACTCGACAGAGACAATAGCGTCAATGTGATCCAGAACAACAGCTGGATGGTTCATGACGAGGTCCATGTCGATGGCTCCCTTGGGAGCAGTCGTGTTAAGCGCAGGGAAAGTCTGGTTGCGGGGCTTCTCAACATCGCCGTAAGATATGGAGATGTTCTTCTTGGGAACCGCATTTTCGGGATTGCTCAAGTCGACCTTTGCGGGGGGCTTGGGAAGGAAAGTCGCCGTGGTGTTGTGGTGAGCGGAAGTTGAAGATGCGCGAACAGTCGTCTGGTTGGGCTTGGATCGGATATTAGTGGGCTTGGTTTGCACAGAAGTGACTGTCGGAGGCTTGGTCTGAGCAGCGACTGTCTGACTAGGCATCTCAACGACAATGTACTTGACAGTGCAACCGCATGGCTCGTCGTGTGCGAGCACGCCAAGGCAAAGGAGCCAAAGGCTGAAAAGAATGGACGAGAACGAGGTTCTCATGGTGAAAAACGAGAGACTTGTTGAATGAGTGACAAGGCGATGCCTGGAAGTGAGCGTGATGGGCTGACCATGATGAGAGATGGCATCAAGATATAACAGACCAGCTCAATACCGACGCTAGTGACTAGGGAATAGAGTTCGTCCCAACGGTGACTTGGCAGCCAACAGATTAGGAAAGTAGGTATACCATATTTGCAAAGGTATAGCACAACAGTCCACTAGCAGTTCAGCTCTGGACCATTAGAACCCTTAGAGCTGTCAGTACGGCAAATGCCGACCATCACATGCATGGCTCTAGTCGAAATGGGGAAGGTGTCTAACGGTGGGAATAACTTCTCAGGTGAGTGGTTACATGGGTTGGTGGCATGCTATAGGCTGATGGGTTTAATGGGATGCGAAAAAGGGACGAGATTGATAGGCGAATCACGGTTAAACGTTGGCTGCCAGATAATTGACGGTATCATTCGCATTTGCGACGTGGGCGGTTATAGGTCCGTTGGTGATGAAGCAGGGATGCGGCGCAGCAGGGACGCCAAGGGACTCGATTGAGTGAAGCCATCGCGACAAATGTTGAAGACCTTGTTATATGGAAGTTGCCGTTTACGAGAGATCTTCATGAACTAAATTGACTGAGCTTCCTGAAATGAAGTCGATTATCTTGAAATAGGCAGGTAATCATAAAGACGTTGTCATAACCTCGGTTTGACGCCAAGGCTCAGCCCTGAAGCACGTGTAAACGTCAGGTCAATCGATCTTCAGACTAGCACAGGGGTATTGACCAGGATGTATATAGCTACCGTCAACGGCCTGTCAAGCCATTCCTCTTCTGTATAATCTTTAACATCTGGTTACGGAGATCCCGCTGATAGTAGATGCAACGTAACGGTGTCCTTGGATGCCTAATTAACCCCCATGCCTCTGATAAGATGCTCCCTATAGCGCTGTAAGTCAACTATGCTATAGAAATGGTCAGATTTCTACACAAGAATCACACGCGGTGATTACTTGTAGGTCCGAAGCGGAATCCAAAGAAAGGACCTGCCAAGAAACAGTTGCAAGTTAAAACTGGTCTTGAACCAGGGGAAGTGGGATAGATATGACAGGTAAGTTTGGCTTATGGAGAACGACCAAAAGGGAATTCGGCATTTGGCCAAGAGGGATTACGGCAGTATCCTCCTCTCGGCATTGCTTAATCGGCCCTCCGCCAAGATTCCTTCCTATCGGGCATGCCGTTGCTGGACCATCAATTGAAGGTTTCATGAAGGCCCTCGTGAGTCTTGCATCCGTGTGCACTTCAGGATGAAGTCATTCTTCTCTTGACCTCTCCTTTTTGAGATCCCAAACTTGAGCCTCTAGGAAGGGAGAGAGCTACACGCCATACGTCCTAAAGTTACGTAGCAGAGCTCTTCTGCTACTGACTCGAAAACCACTTCAGATGCCGGTATGGCACTGACAAGATCCAGGTAACCAGGATCTGCCAATTATGCCAAGTCGCCTGAAGCGCGGGTCTCTGATGAAGCTTCGGCAGATGAGCAGTTCTGACATTCCTCCATACTCTTCACGACATCCGAAAAGCATCGTTTGGCTATTGCTTGTGTCTCGCTAACTCGTACGTTACATCTCCACTCTCACTACAACTCTTCCATCCCTTTATCTCTCATCCGCATGCGCCTTCCCTTTTTGCTCTCTGATCGCCTCAAATTTAACTCGGGCTCTTATTTCTCTTATACTCAAGCAGTAACGAGCAGGCATCTCGTTGAATTAACATTGCACTTAGGTTTGCTGACTGTATTAGGGGTTGTTGCAACTAGGCCACTTCAACCATTCTCAGAATATGGCTTCCGTCCTTTGAGTTGGTTCGGACGGAACCATTTGTTGGGAGAATTTTCCAGACTTCTCATAGATCTTAGGCATCAGGAGCTGTTTCGTTTTTGTATCATGTCCTGCCTTGGGCGTTTTAGCAAATAGCTCACTCTTGTTAACACTGTTGATGTTCGACTGGAGGGATTATTGTCTCATATTTCATGTATCGAGACCTCTCACTGTCTTCACTTATTGTTTGCTTATTTTATCATCTCTCAATGCCAAGTTATCAACGCAGCGGTACTTATACCTGGCCCTAAGAGCATGGTGAGTCTGGTTATGATACCGGCAGCCCTCAAGCCTATATCGCCCATGTTTTAGATGATTATCAGTTCTATGATGCCCTCGGCATGCTCAAGGAGTATTGGTAAATTGGTGCGAGCTTCGTGGGCGACTTTCATCATACTCACATGGAGCACGTATAATGTTAATAGGAAAACAAGTTCTCAGTTGCATATGGTTTGCCAACTTTACGAGTACCAACTCATCTTGTCTCTTTGAGATCTAAAATAGTACTTCTAGCCGTCACGGTCTGTTAAGACTTTCAACGGTAGAAGTTACATCAAGATATAAACCATACTAGAGAAAGGCCCAACCGCAAACAGTCTCCAGTGTCCTTCAGTGGCTTCATATTCCATATAGACTTATGATGGGCTTTGGCTATTGACGAGCTCCTCCTTTGTACTGCCTTGGGGTTTAAATAGGAACTTGCTATTCTACATTATTGCTCCTCAAGGCCTCAATAAGTCTCTACCTTCTAACTCAAGGCCAAGAACTTCAGCCTCAGTTGACCGTCTCCTCGTTTACCAAAACAGTCCGCAAAGTCCAGTCTGTTGAAATAACAGCCTCCCTACTCTGAAAGGCCTCAATATGAACTGTTTTATGTTTCATGGTCAAGCGCAGTAATAAAACACGTCTGTGGAATATCTCCGAGTCACTCATCATATAACCAAGCCATGAAGAGCCTGCCTCCTTGGTACAACATTGTTGTTGGGCCAGCTCTCCCATCTGCCATGAGTAAATTCCGACAGCAAAGCTCGCATCAGGGACCGTCTGTACCGCTATGATCAAAGGTAACCTACTCACAGGAAGTGCCTTATTCTTCCCACTGCGGTCTCTTCTGGCATCGCGGTTCTCACTGTGATATTCCATGGACGTACGCCTCTGCAATGGAGCTTGACAACGGACAGCCGAGACCTGGTGGAAGCTGCTGATCAAGTAAAGCATCGCAAGAATAGCGAAGTTCAACATCCAGAGACTTGGTAAAGCTCACTCAAATCGCATCAGTTGTTATTACTGTTTTCTACCACGTGGCTACGAAGAGTTGCAGCACCAACTCCTGGCTAGTGGGTTTCGGTCTACGGCAAGGCTTCTCTGAATTGGTTCAAAGAGGCGGTTGACAGTACTTTTGCCTTACTTTTATTGGAAACTCATGGAGTTTGCGAAACTGAGAGGGTTGTAGGTCATGCTGCACTCATGACTGAGCCAGTAATCTCGGACCAGGGGGCTCCTGACAGGAGGATGGAAGACATATACAGGAGAACCATGACTCCTCAATCAAGCGTTTTTATCGAATTCTCATCCAATATGTCATTGCTAATTCGTGGGTAGGTTACATTCGGATAGCACAACAACAAACTCAAGTTCTATGACTAGGTTCTCTTTGCATTACTGCGAAACTAGAGAAAGATGCAAGCACTTTGCCTCATCAAGTCATCCGGATCCAGGAATCACCACGTCGTAGCTTAACGAAGCCGAAAACAGGAATCCTAAGATGCAGCGTCAATCTGCGTCCCGTATTGGAAGTTGCCGAACGATCTCAGCCTGGGGGATGACGCGTCTCGCTTCAGCCCATCCATCACTATGACTGTCAGTGAGTGGGTGGAGGAATATAAAGAGGCGCAACGAACTGGCCCTCCTTAGTCGTCGCTTAGGCAGTCAGTCCTTCTGATGCCGCCAAGGCCTTAACGAAGAGTCCAGACCTTAACAGCTACGCAGTGTTGACGTATGCAACACCACCTCAAAATGTTCTGCGACAATCGATACAGTATGCACATGTATGAGCTCGGCCAGAATGTATGAGAAATAGAGTTCGCCATAGGGCTGATTCATATGTTAGAAGAGACGGAAAAAGGTGGATTATCACCTTGGCAAATCTACAATTCCATGTTGATGATCTCCACAGATTTATTTGGTGGTGCGTGAGCAGACTTGGCGTTGCAACTGTGCGAATGATGATACTGTATTAATCTGGCAACCATCCGCGTGAGCATTTCTTGTTCATGCACTGTATTACAGGCCTTCTCCGCATCCAAATCTAGAACGCTCTGTGCCACGACTTCGCATTCAATTGACAGATTTTGTGTCTGAATATCACGAACATTCTGTCTGATCTGAGATGAGAGGCCCCACGTGGTATAATCGCCGATGTCTGAGACGCAAACAAGTTTAAAAAGAACTCACTGATCAACAAGCTCATGTCTCGAACCTGTTCTTTCACTGGATGCGGTACCAGCGGCAGTGGAGAGCTCTGGAGGGAATCAACCAATTGTGGCGCAGTCTATGACGCATTGACCAACAGGATGTCAGGGAATCGAAGCTCCCTCTGAAAAATAACTCTAGATTTAGTGGCCCTCACCCCTGCTAGGCCCAGTAACCCCCCCTCCCCTTTAACCAGAAGAAAAAAAGTCTGTTGAAATCGTGGGTTCCTTCTTATGCTTGTTTTAGGGGGGCGCTCGCCTGCAAGAAGTCCAATCCTTCCATCGTGTCAACGCTGGACATCACTTCGCCTCACCTTGTCTCCATCTTTCTTTCATCCGCTCTTTTGCCGTCTTTTATTTTCTTCGTGGCGCTGTCGTTTTCTCTACCTACTTGTACTTCTAGCACCACCGCTACACCAAACGAGCCGAGCCCGATTGCGGCCGCACGAATCGAGACACGTCTTCTTCTGTTCCTCAATGTGAGGCTTGAGCCTCCTCTTGTCTTTCGCTCCAATTCTCTTCGCCAGCCGACGCGGCTCCCTCATTTCAAGATGCGCGTCTCCAATATGCGCTTGCCCAACAGCTTGCGCAACTTGAGCGTGCGCCTCTCGAGCATTCGCATTCCCCATCCTCACCCGCGGCGCATCATTCTCTACGTGACGACAACAGCCCTCCTCGTCGTCATGATCCTCACCTTCACCATGAGCGACAGACTATTCGGCAATGGACATTCCGGCTACGATCCTCTCCTCTCTCGAACCAATGATTACCGCCTCCTCACGAGTACACGGAATAACTTGGGTTTCTACAACTCTATAAATGTCAAGAAGACGGGCCAGAAGATTATGAATCCTACCCTTCTTGAATTGCCAAAGGGCAGCAAGCACGACTTCCTCGTCATTGCGCGCGCTCCCCACGTCGACCAAGATATCAAGGGCAAGAAATACAGACGAGCTCAGCAAGTCGCCACCTTCGTTAGCCTTACATGGGATGCATTCGGCCGGCCGGAGCTCACTGCGGACAACGATTGGCACAAGATGCTTGTGGAGGACTTCACAGAGGCCCAGGGTCCTGAGCATCACTGCAAGAACCAGCCCGACATGGATAAATACATCGGACCTGAGGACATGAAGTTGTTCTGGAGGAAGAATGGTACTCCCATGCTCATCTTCACCCACCAGGTAGACGACGAGAACCTTTGCGAGGGTATGTACATCGTCGATGCACGTGCAGCTGTGCCCGAGCTCGTCAAGCAAATGGGTAAGCACGCGAAAGAACTCCCTGGGATCGAATTCGACAAACCCGTTCTCCTCCGTCGCCAGCCCCCCGAGGGCCAAGAATCTGACGCCCGATACCAACGCGAGAAGAATTGGGCTCCTGTTTACTCTCCCTTCAGCGCCGATGACGACGAGATGATGTTCATGGTAGAGCCTAGCCAGCTGTACCGCTTCAACTCGACCGACGAGCCTGTCCAGAACATGGAAGCTGAGCCCGAATCCGCTGTTGACGAACCCTTTCCTCCCGATAACGAAAAGAAGACGTGGCACTCTGCCGAAAAGACTTGTATGAACGACGTCATGCTCACCGACAAGCGCGTGCATCAATCGACGCCCATGCTCAGCCTCACGCTATGCAATCGCGGGGCTTGCGAGCCGATGGAGAACAACACGGTCCTTATGGGCATGGTGCAGATGCGCTACGATCCTCCTCAATACACAAACACATGGTACGACCACCGAATAGTCGTCTACTCGCCCGTCGCGCCATACCACATGATGAGCGTCAGCAAGAAGCTCACCTACCACGGCGAAACCAACAGCAGGTACATTTGGACAGGAAGCATGGTGTATCATGGCGATCAGCCCACGCAGAGAAGTCACGGGTACTTGGACGACGAGATCTGGCTGAGCTTTGGCATTGGCGACTCGTCGCCTGGATGGTTGGACATCAAGGCAGAGGAGTTGGTGCTTGACCACTATTTCTGCCAAGGGGCGACACCAGGGTATCGGAGCAGCATCAAAAAGCACGCGCAATGACGAGAACACGAAACAGAAAGAAACAATGTAATTGGTAATACGGATAGAGTGGCATCATTAATTTTTGCAGTTGTATTACGGCATATCATATCACCTGTGTATAATTCAGGATACTTGGAGTTGCGGTAGAATAAGGAAGGGCATCTAGAGAATTGATTGAACTGAATTGAATTGACATTGACTGAGTGGTCATGATCATGATCCTGGTGTCCAGTGAAACGATGGAGGTTAAGAGCCCCGCAGTGCAATTCATTACTTAATTTCCAGTGATGGCTTGGCAGGGGATGATGAAATGGGTGTTCTGGCGGTGATGGATTGGAAGGAAGTGCCTAAAACTTGGCAGCTGGTGGTCATTGGTGGGACCGTAATTTGCTACAGGGGATAAAACAGGGCGGCGGGGCGGAAAGGAGAGGGAGGGGGCGGGCGATATCAGCGTTGGGAGTCGACGTTAGTAGGTGTTGGTTCGTGATTTTGGGGGCCATAGGGTAGGGCTGAACTTGAGATGGCCAAGATCAAGATCTTAAGATCTGTACATAACTTCGATTCGAAGATTAATGGAAGATCATACAGTCATTACTGTAGCAAATACTAGCGTTGTAAAAGTGCATAAGGATTCTTCGTGGAACTCTCTTTCTGGTCCTTAGTCAGCCTGGAACTAAGTTGACCTTCTACAGCTGGTTCAACCGATTGACTTGTAGTTTGGCAACATGGCCACTAAATCCTATTCCTGCAGGACCAACCCGAATAAAAAAAAATAAAAAAAAAATAACATTAATATACTCTTGTCCTACTTGACAGTCTTCGGTGTCCGCGGCCTCAATTGTGTTGCACCGCTGAGTGAGAAGCCAATTGAGAGGTAGCTGGGTCCCCGATGGCGCGCTTCATTTCACGCGAATCTGTCAGTGCCTGCGGCTGCAAACCAAGACAATGCTTCTCTAGTTCTCCCAACTCCGGAAGGCCAAGATATTTAGTGATGAGCTGGCCATCACTGCGCCGTGGTCAAACCAAGGATGATGACGACTCTTCTGTGGCGCAATCTTGGCAAATCCCATCTGACATGTCCCCTCATTTCATCCTGAACGCGTCGTTGGACAGTCAGCTTGAGCAAGCTCGAACTCATCGTCATGGTTAATCGCGGAGGTCGCAGTAAAGCGTGTAGGACATGCAAGCGAAGACGCGTAAAATGCGGTATCGTCCCTATGGATGTCGCTTTAAGAGACGCGCTGACTGACGCTCACTGTAGATCACGGCAAGCCGAACTGTCAGCGATGCGAGAAAGCTGGGATAGCTTGTGAAGGCTATGTCACTTACGGCGAGTTTGTTGATGAGACGACGCGATTCGCGAAAGATAAATCGCCTGTGAAGGACAGCCAGCTCCAGGTTCAACCTGCCAGTCCGTCTGCTAAGGCCACTGAACGACAGATCTGGCGCCCGCCGCCACTGTTACTGGATCAAGATGCCGTAATTCATGCTCACCTACTATCGCGGATCGATGAAGTTACGCCCTTGATGGCCAATCTCGAATCCATCACATTGTCGGATTCGACACGCTCTCTTGCAGTGAGAGCACTAGCAGCCGTGTACTTTGGCAAAACGAACAGTGACAAGAGGATCTTTGACCTAGGCAGCAGGGAGTATGTAAAGGCCTTGAACAGAGTGCAACTTGACCTGGCGAGTTCAACCGCCGTTCTCGAGTGGGACACGCTTGCCAGTGTAATTTGTTTGTGTATGTTTGAGAACATCGTCTTTACGGACAAGACGGGATGGCTGAAGCACTACGAGGGAATAACCCAGTTGGTGAGTTCTGTGATCACATTGAGACTGGAGTCCATACTAAACCGTCGACATGAAGGTCAAGCTGAGAGGGCCATGGAGACACCAAACAGTCCTGGAAAGGGAACTCCTCAGACAGTGCCGGTTTGAGATAGTATGAAATGCGTCTCTTAGATTGGAACATAGCTGACTGTAATAGATATTGTGCGCACTTATAAATAGAAAGCATTGCTATCTCACACTTCCAGAGTGGCAGACAGTCCCCTGGCCATCGACTGTACCAAAGACAGCTAGTGATGCCCTACACGACATCTTTGCCCGCGTCCCCGGCCAGTTGCATGACATGGATCGTGTACAAAGAGGCAAAGTTGACAACGAGTTCTTTGAAGAACTTCGACAACGAGTCGAGACTACATTGTCGGATCTAGAAGACTGGGAGCAGTTCTATCAGCACCCTCGGCCTCTCACTGGCTCTCTTCTCACTTCAACACAAGACAGCACTTCGCATCCGGTCAGACACAAAGCACTTCTTGCGTTACAAAGAGCAATAATACTCTGCATGACAGGCCTCTGCATCTTCTTCAACATTCCTCTAGTGGCCGAAATTCCATCTATTCTCGAAGATCGAAAAGTAGTCAGGAAAGCAATTGCCACCGAGATATGCCAGCTAGCAGCATCGTGTCTTGGACACGAGTCTCACAGCACTGAGTCCTTATTATTCATATTCCCGCTGCAAATAGCAAGTATGAACTTCGAAACGGGCAGTGCAGAGGAGAAAGGGGCTGAAGAGATCATGAATGGAGTCATTGCTGGGACGCATGGATTTGAGATCGGGAGAAGACGAGAATGGAAGGCATCGAGCGTAATTCTAATCAAGTGATATGTACATCTATATAGCGATATGAAGGAAGAAATCTAAATAGTTCGAATCATGATCCATTCCAGTTTAGCCACCTTCTTCTCATCCTTCTCATCCTTCTTCTCGGCTTTCTTATTCACCTTTGCAATAGCCTTACCATGCTTCTCCATCAACCTGACACGATCCTTCTCAACCTCTTCCAAGTCCTTTCTTCGTCTCTTTTCAATCTCGCCAACCTTCTTCTCACTTGACTCGATCAGTTTCTCCTCTGTTTTGATGTTGATCTCCGCGATCCTATCTTCCAACCTTGCGATCTTGGACTCGATCTCAATTCGACTTTCAATATCGGAGTTATAATGTTCATCGATCGATTCAATTGGTCGATTAAACTTATCGGCTGCCTTTTCGCGCTTTTGGAGGCGTCTTTCTTGCTTCTTGTGTTTTTTCTTCTCCTTGCCGGCTTGTTTGATGGCAGCCTGTTTTGCGCTGATGCGATCCAGCATATTGGAGCGTCTGACTGGTGGTTCAACGTCGAAAGACAAAACTTCGACCTGTGATGCAATCTCTCGCAATCTTAGTAGTGGGTCAAGACTCTTGGCCGTGGTGTTGAGTTGTTGCATCACTTCCTCATCCTTCATGGTCTTCATCACCAAGCCCTTTGGTGCGAAGATATCTCGATTCACTCTCTCAAGTAACTTTCTCTCTCGAAAATATGCAGTAGCAGCAGTTCCAGTACCCGCAGCTAGTCCAAGCCCCAAAGAAACGCCTTGGGCGATTTCATTGGGGACGAAACCGAGGCCATCGCCTGCGACTTCCATTGCTTTGAATGGCGCTGGCTCAGCGAGAGCGATGTTCAAAGCATCAATTATGGCCATGAACTCTTCCGAAAAGATGCCGTAGGAGTTTAGAATAGGAGGATAAGCTCGGTGGTACGGTGGAGTGACTTCCAGTGAGCCTGTGATTGAGGTTGAAGGGATGAGAATGGGACGTGATGGAGATAGCGTTGGTCTTTCCATGGGAGGCGAGGGGGGTAGTATTTGTGGGAGGTAGATATGACGGTTTGGTTGGTATGTGTAGTCATATTGAGCGACTGTTTCAGCTGGTAATTCTACAGGTAGGGCCTGTTGTTGGTAGTCAAGTTGATGGGGATACATTGTGACTGAGAGTTGAAGATTCAATGCGTAAAACAATACGATGTTGGTAAGATTATCTCTTGGAATTATCTGTGTGATACATCTCATCTGGGCACAGCACCTGTCTTATAGTTGTCCCTCTGTCGCATGTCGGGCGTCTTACATTGAGGTTATTCCCAATGGGGAACATTGATCGAGGTGGAGGCTGTCACTAGACAGTGCCACGGGAATATGGCGCTAAACCGTGTTGGGTTCATTGCGCGAGCAGGACTGCGCCGTCTTACAGCACCAAGAGAAGGAAATGATCAGCTGCGAAAGGAAACCCTTTGATCCCTCGATGTTACCGATCAATGATTACTCCATAGAAAGCTTGACATGTCATATGGCATCGCTAGGCGCAGAGGCACGATTTCGCTAGTCGCTTGTGCATACGAGGTAACTAATGAGCCTGTTCATAAATGCTGTGATCTACGCACCAGATTGGAACAACGGCGCCAATGGAGTACTTTGATACCACTGCCTTTCCCGCTCCCAGCCATTAACAATCAAGTTCGTTGAGATTTTTGCTGCACTCGAAATCTGTTCTCCAGTCCCTTTCACAGAGTCCGATGGGGCACGACGGTTATACCATCCCAGAAATTGCACACCAGCGTGAATGGCCGTTCGGAAAGCCATATCGTCGTTGATCTCCCCATAGCCGTCCATGAACCCTCGGATCATCGTCAAAGAGATATCCGAGCTGTGGAAATGATACGCCTCATACAGATCACCTATCATATGTCCCAAGTCATACGCTCGATGGCCGAATTGGCACATTTCCCAGTCAATGAAGATGATGTCTGTAGCTGTATCGGAGCCGATTGGGGCTGGAGAAGATTTCGATAGTAGAACACTAGTTAGCGAGTCAGAGCTACTGCTTATGTCGGCTTCATGGGTCTCTGTAACTCACTTTCCCATCCAGCAATCTCCGTGGATCATACCTTGATCTGGTCCTTCGTTGCGGCTAGCCAGGTCCAGAAGCTCGAGTTCTGCTCGTTCTTTGACCTTTTCCAGAACCCCGATGTTCTTTTGCAGAATATCGGGGAAGTTCTTCAAGATTTCGATGAATGTGCCGTAGGTAACCTTGTGCTTGAGTCTTTGCATGGGCACGTTGCGGCCAATCTTGCTTCGGAAATCTACTTGTTGAGGTTCCGAGGCCCATTCATGGAAGCAACGCAGCCAGTGTCCAACCTCTTGACTAGTAGATAGTGCCTTGGAACGCATCCACAAGTTACTCAGCTCTGCTGAACGTATGATGGATGCTATGTCTGTCGAATGGCGGAAGTCTTGTTGTATCGCAATGCCTCTGTGAGCATTGCGATCTAGAAAATAAGTAACAAGGACCTTGACTTTCATGGTCAACAGCGATGGCTGACTCATGTACTCCAGTACGATATTCTCGACAGACTGTATAGAAAATAAGGTCAGTGGACAGCCATTATCTAGCTTATGTACATCGGCTCTTTGGCTTTGATGAGAAAGGAGAACAAATGGGGACATACGCAGCGTGATAAGTCGAGTTTGAACCCAGCATTTCCCGGTATATGGCCCAGTGAATATTTTACGATAACACTTTTCACATTCCAAAACTCATCTCCTGTAGGTATTACATCGAGTAGAATGCCTCGATAGACATAGTTGGCGCTGCCACCGCTCAAACGTGTTAGAGATGAGCAGGCAAACGGCGTGTCCTTGAGCTGTTGAAGAAGGTCCTGTTCCCCCATGTTATCGTGGGGGACTGAAATATTTCTTGGGGGATTTTAATGATGACAAGTCCAAGTTCAGTCTATTCTTCAATTTGCCATCTTGTCTGATTGACTCATACTTCGATGCGTGGTCCTGAGTCAGCGAATCACGTTACTGGTGAAAGCACTAAGAAACTTGTTACCTAATTTGTTCAACGTCAAATGCTATATTGTATCGTTCTCTAGCATCATTTGTATTCAGTCCTGCGCATAATATCTACAATGAGAACTCCTTATCCAACAGTATGGTGTCCACTTCAACAGTCCTCTCAGTGCTTGGGCACATCCAACTAGCGACCAGTTTGAAGACCTGGAAGTTTCTTGCCCTTTACACCCAATAACACAGGATATCCAAGGTCCTTGCGAATCTCGATAGACGAACTAGAGATGTTGACCTCGTCCTTGCTCCCCCCACCAAACCCAACCTCAAAGCCGAAGAGGCTCACGGATCCACCAGAACTCTTGGCCTTTTGAGTTAGGTCATTAATACGATCAGCCACATTAGCTGGCAAGGAGATCTTCAAGACCACTTTGTAAGCCAGAATGACTTGGTCAACTCTGGCCGCAGGACCAATGTTACGAGCAGCGTCGGGCTGGAGATCCCGGTACTCCTCCATAATGTTAGGTACATCCCAGTCACCTGCCTTGACAGTAAAGACGCCCGCGTCTGCCGCTGACAGATTCACTGAGAGTCCAGAACCGACATCCTGAGCCGTGATGACATCCTCTTTCTTCTGACGGTCCTGGAAGTAGGTCGCCGTGAAGAAATAAGTGAAGCGTGAATTGGCGTTCACATTGACGAAACCAAACTTGTCCCAATTGTCTGACTTGGCATCATTGATGTTGAAGGTCAGGTTCAGCTTGCTCTCGCTGGTGGAGCCCCTGGTCCAGTTTCCGACCGTGTCTCTGTACGAGTTGTCAATGGTATAAGCAGGTCTCGGTAATTTACCGCTCTCCTGGGAGAGATCAGAAGAACCGTTGGTGATGTTGCCAAAGCTTAGGGCACATGGCATGTTGAGACCAGGATGGTCCCTATCCGGTTCGCAGGCGTTGAACAGCCTCTGCCTCTGTCCATTGAGCTGATCAGCGCCAGGTCCGGCAATCTGAGCACGCAGAGATGCTTCAGTCGCAGCGGCGGATTGCTTCTCTCGAGATAAAGCGACAAAACTCGGGTACTGTATGCCCGATAGGTGGTTAACATATTGTTCTAAGATAGGAGGGGTTCGATGGAATGGACAATTATCTTACGTTCATTGAAACCCACTGTCCGAAAGGCATATTGCCTTTATCTTCGTCGGCCACGTAACTTTCCATTGCTTTCTCGCTCAACTCTGCATACTCTGCGTTAAGTTTTCTGACTTTTGCTTGGATGTCGTTCATTCGTTTCTCGGCACCCATATCTCGATTCCGTCCGAGCCTCACGGCCCCTAGAACTCTATTGCTTATGTTAGTTATCGTTGAGTTCAGTATCACGAAGGGGGTCTTACTCTTGAAGTCGCTGAGAGTACTTCTTGCCCCCGGAAGCGAACACAGGGGCGTCCAACTGCATGAGAGCATCGCCAATCTCGTAAACTCCTTTGTTAGTGATTTCTTGAGTGATGTTGTCACCACCAGGGATGCCGAGCAACCCGACGGGAGCAGCATAGAAGATCTCATTCTTTGTGTCAAGATTGCTGAAGAATCTTGCCTGGAGTCCTTTGGCATAAGCCTTCCAGAGATCCTCGTCCTGTTTAGAAAAGGCGGGTCTGCCACGGCTGGGGCGAGGAGGAGGGGGCATGATTGAAAGGAAAAGAAGACAATGATTTGAAGGATTCGGTGTTTGTGATAATTCGGTGCTCTGAGATCTTTGACAGGGATCTTTTGCCTCAGAATTACACGAAGAGAAATATCACAGAAGAAATTGGAATTGGGTTCGCTCTTGAAATAGCCTCGCAAACCTTAGACTTTTATATCTACAGGAACAAAAGAGGCCTCATGGCCCCGACAAGTGCAATCAGTATAAGCCAATCCAGAATCAGTTGATCTGTCTCAGTACAGCAACCAAAATGTTCCAGCTCTGGCGTTTACCGATCTGATGAGGGGCAGCTGAACCCCTCAATTGGGTCGACAAGATCCTACTTGAACCCTTTTCGGCCAACTATTGACAACGTGGTGATCTATCGACAGTAGTCAATGCGAAATGTTGACCTAGTGGCAACACTACAGGTTCTTGTGCCTCTAGATAAACACCAGTCGTGGTCTCGGCCCGGGAAAACATTATCTAATTGGGTACCAGACTTCCAGTAGCGCAAAGATGGGAGCTGAGGAGGCGATTTTGATCTTAAGCCCAAGATAGACGGTACTTCGTGCTGAGCCGAGCTTACGTGCAAGAAGAAGTATTTTTTATCACAGAAATCCACTAATCCGGATCTGGGACTCACGTCACGCCAGCACCTCCAGATCGTTAGCCTATAGTTCCACGCAAGCCGCAGTCGTTCTAGATTGATCAGAAGGTCATGAGTTCAGTTTCAGCTATTGAGTCTACTTCTTCGAGACATAAAAATCTATCTATTTTGACAATATATAATCCATTCAAGGAGGATATAGTCAAGATTGAAGTAAGCTTCAGCTCTCAGCCAGCATGAGCACTCGATACACTTAAAAAATCACTATAGAACTAATTCATGGCTATCAAATTTCCACAATGTTCCCTCGTGAGCTCATGACCGCGCATGGAGACCTCAACGCGAGGTCTCGCTATAAGCGCCTTCCAAACCATATAGTACTAACTGCCAAGTACGAATGAGGCCTGGGTCAAGTTACAGTCGAGCTGTCTGGCTGAGGGTTCAAGATCAAGGCATATCAAGTCGTTCGATGCCTGATCCCTGGCGACGGCAAAGAAAAATAAACACTTCGAGTCTCGTATGCGTTGCGGACTTATATATCATGGTTAGAAAGAAGTCGGCATCGCCACCAAATGTTCATGTAACATGAGCTGCAATATTCAGGTAAATTTGTGCCGGGATTAACTTCCATGGTTTGAGTTAGGATAAGGACGGTTGTATTCAATGATATCTGCATTAGCAGTCTCAGGTCTCTCATTATGGTTTGAGTGATCCATAAAAACTCCTGATAGAGGACGGACTAGAGCAGGAACTGCAAGTCGTCAGAACAGACTCGCCTCGCACTGTTCACAAAGCGGATGATAGGAACATGGTACAGGCTCACATGTCTCAAGATACACCTGTGCCTGTTGCATGGAAACATCCAGCTCAAAGTTTTCGGACTGTATTTGTTGTGATTAGTATGTATATCAATAGAAGTTTCAGAGACGATATCAGCTGCTAGTGAGTACAGTTCGTGAATCATTCGGAATGGTCTCCCAGGGTCTTTGATTTGCAGTCTGCTTGAAGGACTGAGACATACATCTTCACTGCGATAGCGTTTCTCAGTCACGCAGTATTTGGATAAGAGTATAGTAATTCTCAACAAAAATCTTGATGATGCTAACGGTATCCAGCAGGTGGTTTGAACTTGAAGCTTTGAACCATACGTAACCTTCGTCAGCCTCAGGTAAATCAGCTGCACATGGATCCGTGATCCCAACATGGATCGTTAAACGGCTCAACAACAGTAATGATCATCATTCCAATTCCCTTCCTTGCTCAGGGGATAATTTTTGATGATATGCCAGCTGTAACTGACCGAGAAAATCGAGAAACGCGGGTGTAGCCGCACCGTTACACCCGTCATGAATCAGGTATCTGCTTCTTTGTGGAGTCGATGCTAAAGTTTAAAGGATACCGCGGCACTCGATATTGCTTCGCGCACGATGAGTATGTTGCAGTTGGCACATTCATGGTTTTTGTTGATGTAATGACGAGGCGGGGAATTGTGTGCCCTGCCCCTTTTGACCACGCACAAACAATGTTTTTGTAATCTTCGACTAAGCAAGATCGACGGGAATGAAACCTCATCGTAAGCGAATTGCGACTATGATTAGCTGTTATCATGGTTATGTTAGCTTACGGACTAGAAAATCGACCATCGTTGACTACTGAACCTTTTGCTGTTACTAAATGGCGAATCTGGTAAACCTTTTTAGATGGAAATTTGATTATCGATAATAAATACGATATGATTTTTGAACAGGCTCAGCTGAAAAATGCAGGTCATTGCCTTATCTGATTCTCATTTGTCATAAAACATTTCCCAATCTCCACACGAAACATCTTCAACAATTCCCTGTCATATCTGACAACTTCATATGCCGAACCTCGGTTGTGGAACTGGGGAAGCTAGGAAGGTAGGGTAACAGTTCTCCGCGTCACTAGGTACAAGGTTTACGTTTACTATAGTATTTACTTCTTTAAGATAATGGGTTTGTCCCAATCTGGTCTCAAATTGAACTTGGCTAGAGGATCAATAGTGTGTGTCAATAGTTGGCCTCGATTAATTCCGATTGGGTTTTTGAACGCTTGAGCTAAAGGCCCGAATGGTTCAACGTCCGTTGCCGTGAGCACGTACTGCGACGTATTCTGGCGTGAATGAAGATGATCGTCCCGTGTTAATAAATTGGCAACAGAACGGCGCCTCCGCGTGTCGATGCCGAGCATGGGCCCTGGAAATGATCGACAGGCCCCAGCCTGATCCTTGACGTCGGCCAACGTTCCTCCTGGGCAGAGACATGAGCATTTGCTCTCGGAACCTAGACTATTCTGGCTTGATGCCTGAATATTGCTTGTTGGGATCGATAACCTGCATTTGCTTTAAAGACTGGAGCGAAAATGTGATATCGCGAATATCCAAGCCAACATGTAGGTGCCGGAACATTAACTCCTGTCAAGCACGTTGCAAAAGTTACCGAGCCTCCTGTTAAGCCCCGAAAGTTCAAACTCTGTTAAATGGCCGACACGCGTTCCCCCCAAGTCAGCGCACTTCAAACTTTTCCCAAGGCGTTCAGGTCATTAGACTGCGTGATAGTGATATTACCCCAAGCGCGCTCGCCCTGAAAATGCCGGCCCCTGTATGCTCCCCAGAAACTAGTGAACCTTCAGCACGAGCAGGGCAAGGGTAGCATCTCAACACCCAAACCGTCGGTTGAGTCTCGACCCGGAACAATGAACCAGTAACCACAGACCAAATCACGCGACAATGCCGAGATCGACACTAAGTGATGGGTGGAAATTTGAAACAATCTAGGCGAAGAGACGATGGGAAGACGGCGATGGACGGTTCAAAGGCTCAAACTCGAGTTGGACAATAGAGTTTAAAGCTAAACGTCGGATCGCATCAGCCGCTTCACCGGGGTGTTGCACTACTAAGAGCCCTATCAAATGAGAAGTCCCCAGTCCTGATGAATAAGCCTGGAGATCATGGAGAACCCTTGTTCTGGAACCTGGGGCTTGGATCCTAGTGACACACTTTGACTGCTACCAAACAACCAACCTGCAAAGCCTGACTGAAGTGAGTTTTTGGGTTAGTCGGCATTCAATGACCAACAATAACTCGGCATTTCCGGTCTGACTTCCTTACGAATGTCCAAGATGAAACAAGTGCTTCTCTTCTTGGCACACCTCGCCTTGCCTTCACCGTAACGGTGCAACCCCGTCCGTCTTCAATATGCTAAACGGTCCATGGTCAATTGTGGCTGCCTACCATTTTACATGCTTGCACATGTCCCGATCGCCAAGTTTAGCAAACGGCTCAACAATTCTTTATCCATTAGCCTCTTCCCAGATGGTCTTTGCTTCTCAATCTCCACGCATAACGCAGTCTGGACCTTCCATCAACGGCTTAACCTCACCCTCTGTCGGAGCATCCTACCCCTGGATCGAGGCTTGGTCTAGCACGGCATCTTTACAAGGCTACTTAGCTGCATGAAATGATCGACGGTGCTCATTGACATGGTCGGCAGACGTATATCATCCCGGGAGTTCCACATACAGCTTTTCGCTAATCGAGTGGACTTCAATTGTCTTTTTTTCTTCTTGACGCTGCACGAGATACACCAGAATGCGGTCGAGGCAGCCTGATCTTTGGGCGGCCGAGTACATTACCTTTGCAGCTGCGACTATCTTTCTTATCCTACGCATTGTCAGCCGAAGAATTACGAGGATCAGATTCTGGTGGGATGATTACTTTGCCTGTGCAAGTTATGTATGTTGATGGACACACGACTACTTGGGATTATTGTTAACAGCATGAAGGTCACCGCTGTTTGCTGGGGCACTGTATTGCCTATCTGTACGATCTCTCCTCGACATCGACAACGACAATCGCTGACTTCTCATAAGGGATTCACCATGGCTTCGGATTGCACGCGAAGGATGTAGAGGGCATGACCTTTACGGAAGCCAATTACACAACCAAGAAATATCTTTTTATAATGGAACACTTCTACGCCTTCACCCTCTTCTTCGCCAAGATCTCCATCCTATCCTTCTACTGGCGCATGTTCCGTGTCGCAAACATCCAGATCTTCGTCTCGGTCTTGTTGGTCTGCTCCATTCTCTGGATTCTCGTTCGCGTAAGCAACCTCAAGAGACCACAAGGCCTAAGCTCACATTATCTCAGACATTCCTGACGACATTTCACTGTTACCCTGTGCGAGCATTCTGGGATCCTACGATGGAACATTTTACCTGCGCCATCAAGAGCAGTGACTTCTTCTTTGGTACTGTGCTTGCACACGTTCTAATAGACGTCGGCATCTTGATCCTGCCCATCGTTCAGATCCAGAAGCTTCAGCTCCCGACCCTGCAGAAGATTGCGATTATCTTCATGTTCATGTTCGGTATTCTGTAGGATCTCTCTCGGCATTCCCACTAATGGCTTCGTGCTAATACGTCTTCCAGGGTTTGCGTAGCTGGTCTCGTCATTGTCAGTGTGTCAGCATCATTCGACAACAAGTCAGTCGACATGACATGGCAATTGGCTCCCGTCATTATTTGGGCATCAGTCGAGGTCAACTTGGTGACAGTATCCAGTCAGTCTTACCTTCCGGTCCCTTATGCCTCACACTAATCCTTTACAGCCTGTCTTCCCATCATCCGACCAGCCTGCCTCTATCTCTTCACCTGCACGAATCCCGTATCATCAATCCGTTCAGGGTCGAACAACTTCGGCAGCAACTACGGTCGAAGCCAAACAAAACATTCCATTCGTCTAGGAACTATAGGGAAGGACGAGTCAAGCTCTACACACGAGCTCGCTAGAAGCGAGCCAAGCGGAAGCGAATCTTTCAACTCGGAGTTCGAGCACGAAGATCAACGACATGGAAACATTGCTACTGTGACAGGTCCCGGTAGCTCGGCTAATCTGGAGCATCCAGCAGCCGTTGGGGGCATCATGGTCAAAAACGAAACTGTGGTGCATGTGTCAAAGGTTAGGTCATCGAGATAAGCATACACGGAACGGATTGGGCGGCTTGAGCGTTTGGGCAATACACGAAAAAAGGCGTTACGGTGATGATTTTCTGTCTTTAACTAATTTCATAAAATTATTAATTTCCACGACGCCGCTGCAGCGCCGTTGAGTATTCTATAACATTTCACATCACTCATAAGTGCACCTTGGCTTGGGTATTAACCTGGGCTTTATAGGCTTCATAATTGTCATCTTGAGGCCAGGGTATACTGCCAATCCGTCGGAAGCAAGACTTCACAGTGACTGGCGTACGGTGTCACTGAGACACATTTCTGACTGCGCTGTCTCGGTTGTGTAACATATTTGTCTGCAACTGATGGTCGACTGTCAATCCGTCCAACTCAACATGAACAGTGGCTGCGAGATATAAATCGTCCAGGTTTCGCTGTTAAAGCATGCTTTATTGCACGTTGTAGCCAGTCAGCCGGTGAAGTTGGTTCACAACGGTTTTGTGCGAATGGACACCGGTGATTCAATTCGTGGGCCGTGTCGAGCTGGCAATTGACGACGTGAGAACTCCAAAACCATGGATACATACGCAGTATTGGTCGAATAGAAGTAGCTGACAAAGATCAGTCAACATGTCAAACAACTTGATACATATCACATAAGGCTATCATGGAAACACCAAAGAACTGGGAGCGAGGAGATTGTTCAGCGATTAAAGGCAAAGATGTCAAAGATAAGCAGTCACAAGAGCCAAAGGTTGAAAGGGTCGCAAATAGTAAGAAGAAACTTTTCGGAGTCATATGAATTACGTTCTATCTGTTGAAAGCCAAAGAGCTATCGTTATTAAGCTATTTACATGACAAAGGCAAGAGCCATAGGAAGTGCGAGGAGCATAGATCCAGCACTGACGAGAGAAGCTCCAGCGACAACGGGAACTTGGTCAGTGGGGGAGGGCTTGCCTCCAGGGATGGTTCCGTTTGAGGGAACGTTGTAGGTAGGTTGGGCACCAGGGCCAGCGTTACCAGGGGCCTGAGGGTTGGCAGGCTGCTCAGAGCCCTCAGTGGGTGAGGCACCAGAGTCGGTGGCTGTGGCTGGGACCCGGGTAAGAGTGGTGAAGGCACCGGGCTGCTGGGTACCAGTCTCCTGAGGAGCCTGGCCAGTGTGTCCCTGGATGATGGTGACAGTGGGAGCAGCAGGGGCGTGAACAGTGGTAGGGGCAACAAAGGTGCTGGTGACGAACTTGGTGCAAGGAACGATGGTGGTGACGTCCTGTGTGATGGTGACAAGGTCGATGGTGGTCTTAGCAGCATCGGGAGGAGAGGTAGGAGCGGGAGCAGAGCCGTTGTTGCCGTTGTCAGAACCCTCACCAGGCTTGGAGTCACCGCCTTGGTTGGAACCGTTGCCGCCCTCGACGGGAGTCTCAGGGACAGCAGTGGCAGTGGCAGGGCAGACGGTGGTGCGCTCGATGACAGTCTGGGTGACGATCTTCTGAGTGTAAGAAGCAGGGCAGTTGATGACAGAGGCAGCACAAGAGGTGATGGTGTAGACGTGAGTCTCGCGGATGGTGCTGGTGATCATGCCAGAAGCATCGGGAGCGGCAGTGACAGCAGGGGCAGAGGTCTCCTCAGCGTCAGATCCAGAGCCAGTGGTGACAGCAGGCTTGTCGGAGTCGGGGGTTCCAGTGCTGGCAGGGAGGCTGCCAGACTCAGCGGGAACATTGCCAGCAGAAGTAGCATCAGCGTTGCCACCAGCGGGAGCGGAGGGAAGGTTGTAGTCGGAACCACCAGTGGCGGTAGGGGAGTCACCGGGAACGACAGTGGTGTAGCCCTCGGATCCGGAAACGACAGTGGTGTAGCCCTCGGATCCGGAAACGACAGTGGTGAAACCCTCAGAGCCAGAGACGACAGTGGTGAAGCCAGCAGATCCGGAGAGAACAGTGGTGTAACCCTCGGAGCCAGAAACAACGGTAGTGAAACCAGTTGAGCCAGAGATGTAAGTAGTGAAGCCCTCGGAACCAGAGACAGTGACAGTGGCACCAGCAGTGTGAGTACCGAAAATGGCAGTGACATCGCCGCCGGCAGGGATAGTGTGAGCAGGAACGCCCTCAGGGCCAGTGGGGATGGCACCGGAGACAGTGAGATCGCCAGAAGCAAAGCCAGCAGGAACCTCAACGGAATCAGTAGCAACAGGGAGCTCGGCAGAGCCGGTCACATCACCAGAGGCAGTAACAGCGGGAGCCTCGTATGAGGCAGAGTCGGAGGGGACCTCAGCACCGGTGGTAGCGACGGGGAGAGAGTCGGAGCCAGTGAGGTCACCGGAAGCACCAGGAATGTCGACAGAGGCAGAAACATCAGGGACACCGATGGAACCAGAGAACTCGACAGAGTGGGTAACGCCAGCAGGAATGGTGATGTCGGCAGAAGCGCCACCAGTAGCAGTGATAGCACCGGAAGCAGAGATGGTAGGACCGCCAATGAAGCCACCCTTCTTGAAGTGACCGATGAAGCTGCCGCAAGTACCGCGGGTCTTCTGGGAGAAGGTAGACTTGATACCCTTGGCGAGACCGACGGAGAGGTTGGGGATGAGACCGAAGAGACCACCGCTGAAGTCGAACTTCTTGTCGATAGCGAGACCAAGGTTGCAGCCAAACTCACCAGTGACATCAATACCAGCGCTGGCGCCGGCACCGCCTCCAATGGTAGCAGTGTAGTCGAAGAGAGAGAACCAGACACCAGCACCGAAGCCAACATCAGCACCAGCCTTGCCACCGAGACCGAGAACAGGGATCTCGAGACCGCCGCCAATGCTGAGCTCAGAACGAAGACGGAGACCAAGCTGAAGATCAATACCAGCACCAAGCTCGACATCGGCACCGACGCCAACGGGGAGAGCCTTGGTGACGAGACCCTCAAGGGAAGCGTGGATGACCTCTTTGGTGAGCAGAGAGATGTCGACGTAGGCAGACTCGGGGAACTTGACGTAGACACCAGCAGAGAGATCGATAGCCTTACCACAGCCGACGACGAGATCGATAGCGATGGCAGCCTCAATGGCAGCCTTCAGCTCAGCGTCAAGACCGGGAATAGCAATACCAAGCTTGGGAGCAGCGAAGAGTTCAACGGACTGGTGGACAGCAGCGGAAGCAGAGAGATCGATCTCGATGTAAGCAGAGATGCCACCGAGACCAACACGAACGTTGGGAGTAGTGAGGAAGTCAGCACCACAAGCGAAGCCGATGTCACCAGTGATCTGGCAGCTGGGAAGGTTGAGGCCGAGGTTGACAGCGGGAGTAGTCGAAGTCTCGGGAGCGCAGATGCCCTGGAAGAGGATGTGATCCTTCCAAGCGTTGCCAATGCTGCAGGAGGTACCAGTGTGCCAGTCAGCACCACCGCCGGCGTTCCACTCGATACCACCACCGAGGAGACCGCCGAGACCGAGGCCAGCACCAAGACCAGCGCCAGCTCCGATCTTACCTCCAACACCGCCGCCGAGGTGGCCGCCAATACCGCCCTTGGCACCACCTCCAATCTTACCACCAGCGCCACCCTTGATATCGCCCTCAAGGTGACCACCGGCGCCAGCTCCAGCACCGGCACCAGCTCCTCCACCGATCTTTCCACCAGCACCTCCTCCAATCTTACCGCCAATCTCACCACCGATTTCACCGCCAACCTTGCCACCAGCACCAGCGCCGATCTTTCCACCGGCTCCAGCACCAGCTCCAGCACCGGCACCGCCTTCAGCACCACCTCCGAGGTGACCTTCAGCGCCGCCGCCGATGCTGCCACCAATCTTGCCGCCAGCGCTTCCGCCAGCACCAGCACCAGCTCCTGCACCGGCACCGGCACCTCCTCCAATCTTACCGCCAATCTCACCACCGATTTCACCACCAACCTTGCCACCAGCGCCAGCACCGACCTTTCCGCCGGCACCAGCACCAGCACCAGCTCCAGCTTCACCTCCGATATGGCCGGAAGCTCCACCGCTGAGGCTACCGCCGAGGTGACCACCAGCACCGGCTCCTGCACCAGCACCAGCTCCAGCACCAGCACCAGCACTACCGCCGGCTCCAGCTCCGAGATGGGCATCAGCACCACCTGAGATCTCGCCGCCAGCAGAGCCTGATGCTCCACCACCGAGGAAAGTAGGAGTTGCTTCGCCCAGCGAAGCAAGAGCTCCCAAGGCAGGGATGAGTCCAGCAGAGAAACGCATGGCGTTAAACGAGTGTTGGAATGATGATAATAAAAAATAAAGATTTGTAGTAGTTGTTGTAGTTTGTTGAGCTTGTAAAGCGAGAGTGGTTGATAATAGTAGCGAGTGACTAAGAGAAACTCAGAAACGAAAGTAATAAGGAAATAAAAAAGAAAAGAGAGGTAATAGGAAAAAAGCAGATAGAACGACTGTTGATGCTGGAAAAGAAACAAGACATTGAAGCCGGCGATGAGCTTCCTTTTAAGCTGAGTTGAGCTCTCATGTCAAGAGTCATGTGTGACAGGAACTTGGTGGTTGATGCTGGTCAGCACGACAGAGCTCTCGGTCAACTCGGGTCCAGCGGTTTGAGCCATGACCTAGTGTCAATCCGATCGCCGCTCAGGCGTTTCATGAGGTTCTACCGTAGGTTGGTGGTGACGGTGAAGGGCTTTGACGTTTGTTTGTTTCTTCCAAATTTAGCCGGCAGGGGTTCGAGTCAGTTGGGATGGATGTGAGGAAGACACTACTGCAGTGTTGAAATTGTATGCATGATAACGAGATTGCATATCACATGTTGTTTCTCTGGTCTCGGCGCGTATTGAATCGACTCATCGGCTTGATGTCACTCGTGGTCCTCGGCTATTGCTCGTCTCGATCTGTTATGAACATCATTGACCAGCATCTTCAGCTAACGCATAAGGCAAAAAACGGCCGAGAATCACGACCAGGATAGAAGCTCGTCTAGCGTACTAGGAAAAACGCAATGCCAAAGCGTAGAGTCAAGGCGCAGATCCAAGATCCTCTCGGAATAGTTAGTTTCAGTTTTTGTTCCAGAAATATTCGTTTCAGGTGATTTCTTCTATAGATAGTGAGCTCACTTGGTTCAGTACCCCATCCGCAATCTTAAATGCATCTAGCTGAGAACGCCACCACCTGAACAAAACACCAATGCCGGATCGACGAAAAGTGGACTCTCCCCGGTCGATCCGTCTCGTTTTGATTGCTCCCTCGGCAACATTTCCCAGGAGAGCTTGAAACAGAAATCAGTGGGTAGCTTTTAGTGCGCAATGGGCATCAAACGGCCCGCAGCCACAGAACAGCTCTGGAGCTGTCAGGCAGAGCTGCTGAGCGATCACATCATGGCAGGGATGGCATTTGCTTTTTCACCTGAGATGGTAAAACAAACTATGGGTGATGGTGACGAGAATAGAAAGTTTGGCGAAAGGGATGCCCGATTGGTCTTGTTGGTTTCTCAATCAAGAAGAAGCTGCTCAAGGATACTTACTCCACCAAGATCAAATGCTACCCTACAGTCATGCATTTCGTTGTTGATTGTTGATGACAACAACTCTCCCCTGTAAAAATTCTTTCTTGGCACGCACTGTTAGTGCACTGTTAGGAGCGGGATTTTCTACGGGCTACTCGGCCACACAATACTGCGGGGACGCCATCGGCTCCCTAACAGCAGTTTTCAGAGAAGGAATTTTGGAGAGTTCACCTTCTCTGACAACACCTTTGTCGGATCTAATGGCGGCACCTCAGAACCAGAACGCCTTAGATATCGGAGGACGGTGCCCGTGGCATCGGTAGCGACATCCTCCCGATCAACGACGCCGATTGCGATGGGTTTTTCCCCTTTGAAGGCAAGCCGCACCGCCGGCCTCTGATTCCTTCCCAAGGTTTTTCCCTGCCGCCACGACAGTCGACTACGAGCTACAACTTGGTTACTGGAGATTGTGGACTGCGTCAGCAGATGTAGTGATGCGTGAGAGAATTCTGGTCGGTGGAAAAAGCTCGACAGTAGATTGCCCCCGAACCCGCTGACGGGTGACGGGCTTGAGAAATACAGCACCTTTTGTGCCATTGGTATGCTGGATGGTGAAGGAAGCGGGGTTTCCCTGTACCTAGCTAGCTCAGCACGTCTTTTGCTCCAGTAGGAGATCTGGCTTCGTTACAGCCACCCAGACGAAAAATATACAAACAAACAAAATTGTTGATGACAATGCCATTGCGACGGAAGAAGAACGGCATTGTATATTATGCGATGCTTCTAATGTTAGATGTCACAGAGAGTCAGATGACAGGTAAAATCTATTCTTCAAACCGTGATGCTTGTTGGGTAGTTTGTCCATCGCTGTACCAACTCTAGTCTCTGCGTTGGTTGTTAGGTGCATCTCCAAAAGTCATGACTATGGGACCACGATCCGCTATTGCCGACAAGCGAAGACAGCGACTCATTCATGATCTGATATTAAATTTCTAGTGGGCACGGCACGAAGCTCACCCTTGAAGCGAGCTCATCATTAAACGTATCCGTATACGACCCTATGGCGGTTCAGCCCTAGAGGTTCGCAACTGGGGACCTGAAAAGGGATGGAGGATTCTTGGAGATGATCGGAGAATTTCTCACGGCTGTGGCGGGGGTTTCGGATATCGGCCAGCTCTGCCCCTGAGCTGAACATGACTTATCTTATCTCAATTGCCAAGGCTGAGAAAAACGAACAGGAAAACGTTTGATGCAGAGCTCGAACCCACGACCTTAGCTTTACCGGGGACACGAAAAACTCAATGTGCGAGGCTGGAAAGATGGCTTCAGTTTCTGGTCGTACAACACCCTCATTGAGCCTCGCGTTCCTTTAATGGTCTGTTCGAAAAGAGGAATCTGACAGCCATCAGGCTTCATCCCAACATGATAAACTTTTAAAATAACTTCTGCATAGACATAACTATCGATGGCATCAATGCACAATGCGAAATGCAAATGCCGATCTTGTACACAAGGGACATGCCAACAAGGTACGATGCGGCTGTGCAAATGTTTAGAGTGTTTGAGGTTGATGAAGTTCCCTACACCAACAAGCCAAAAATATCACTTAAACTTCAATGACCCTCATGACCACTGATCAGCAGCAATTGCTTTTTCCTTTTCCATTTATAACTTGATGTCGGATGATGTTTCTATGCCACTCATGCGTTTGCTATCACGAACCTGGTAGAGAAATGTTTCCTACACGATGACGATTTTGCCGACGAGAGAGGTGCATGCAGGTACGCTGTGACGTGCGATAAGATAAGGTCATGGCGGAATGAACACCGCTCGATAACCACACTAATTGCGGATGAATTTACTCCGTTGATTTGGAAGTTAGTATCTGCGGTACTGTCCGTGATAGCGGCAACCTCCGACGCCGATTGATTCACTTGTCCATCCGATAACAGGACGGACAAAAGTGGTAGCGGCCTAAATCGCCAATCAATAGATCCGCCATGGCTATGAGCCCGCCAATTAACCGAGACATCATTCAGTGATGAAAGCCACCCACTGGTGATTCACCGTTATTTTGTCACCTCAGCGGACAACAGCCTGTCAGTGCAACTTGACCTTCTGAAACCGGTCCGATCTGTCAGCCGTATTCCCGCAGATCGGTTGTCGACCTGCCTGACCATCCGGCCATCAATTAAGCAGTCATCCAGCCATCTCTGCACAATGAATTGAGTTTGGATGCTCGGTAACCTTTATAAGCAAGTACAAAAAAGATGGCTAATTCCGCATTCCCAATTGAATACCGTTGACCGTTGACGGATAAATCGGCATTGATCTACAAGGATCCATCACCTCTCCCCTCAATCTCGATCAACTCCCGTCAACAATACAACGCAACTCACCCTCTCAATTCAATTGGTAAAACCTCACAAAATTATAGAAACTACAAAATATTCATGCCGCAAGTCCTATCAAACGGCATTGGCCAACATCTGCAACATCTCCCTTCCTCAAAGGTCCCTTTGTCGCCGATCAACACCCTGCAATGGGCCAATTCGCTTCCTCATTGGCTGCGACAAAAGGTCCTGGTAATAATCTGGCATACAATGCACGTGGGGTTCTTTGACGATACAGATCGCTGCTTATCAGCGTTACCACCTTGTCTGCTCCGTACACAACTGCTTCATCTGTCGACTTTGTCCGACACTAGGGAGGATAAACATTTCACTTGCCTCCCACGTGTATTTTGTAGTGGGATATAAGTATCGCTTGTATTTCTCGTAAACACTATTCGGTTTCGTCGGTCAATCTTAATTATAAGCTTCAAAATGACGTTCATCAAGGCCCTCATTCCCCTTGCGCTTTACCTTGCTGGAGTGCAGGCAAAGTCTTGCTCTGCTGGTGGTAAGCCCACTGCTGAGTTTTGCTCGAAGGATCTTCCTCTGTCATGTCACAACACTACCGCTGTTGAAGACACTTGCTGCTTCATCCCCGCTGGCCAGCTTCTTCAGACTCAGTTCTGGGATAGCGACCCCGTAGCAGGACCTCATGGTACATTCAACCAACAACTCAGCCTCAAATTTCTAAACTAACGAATATTAGACTCATGGACCATTCACGGTCTCTGGCCTGATTACTGCGATGGCACATATCCCCAGTTTTGCGACAAGTCCCGCGAGTACACCAACATCAAGGACCTCGTAACCAAGTTCCTTGGCAAAAAGACCGTGTCCTACATGGACAAGTACTGGGTCAGCCAAGACGGCAACGACGAATCTCTCTGGGAGCACGAGTTCAACAAGCACGGCACATGCATCAGCACCCTTGAGCCAAGCTGCTACACCAACTACGAGACCGGCGCTGAAGCCGCCGATTACGTCAAGAAGACCATCTCACTGTTCAAGACCCTTCCTACCTACAAGTGGCTCGCTGAGGCTGGCATCAAGCCTTCCAAGACCAAGACTTACACTGCTGATGAGATTGTGGATGCTTTGGTGGAACACCATGGTGCTCGTGTCACCATCGGATGCTCTAATGGCTCCTTGAGCGAGGTTTGGTACCATTTCAATGTAAAGGGCTCACTCCAGGATGGCCAGTTTGTGTCTAGTGAGCCTGATGGAAGCAAGAGCTCTTGCCCGGACAGCGGTATCAAGTATGCCCCTAAGAAGTAAGCAACAAACATATATTTGGGGTCTGTAAATGAGAATGAATACGTATTCTGAATAGGCTATGATGACAATTAAAATAAATCTATATTATTATTAGCGCCGTGTCAACGTTGACTCATCCTATCTAAAACGTTGCCTCGTAATACTTTTGTATCCTGTCACATTCCTCCATCAACTCTCGGTCACAATTAGCCTTGATGGCCTCCTCCCATATGGCCTTTTCAAGATCGTATCCAGCAACGTCTTTGATCTTGTCCACATCGTCTCCCCAAAGTCGCGATAGAGTCCCGTCAGGACGCTCAGGTACTAGGTCTTCCAGTACCTGACTTGGATGCCTAGTATCGAATTTGACTCTGTTGAGATGGGCAAACATTGTACTCGTAATGTTGACTTCGTCCTCGGTTATCCTTAGCTTTTTTTTCCTTGTAGATACCATTGTTTGATTTCGTCCTTTCTGTGTTTGTAGCTTCCAGTCTTGCTCAGGATCAGCCTGCCAGATACCGCTCCCCCAGTTGATTTTCTCATCGGTAATTAGCGCAGCTGGCTTGGTGACCTGCCAGTAGGGGTTGCCTAGAACCAATGCGCTCTGCATGAAAGTCTCCTTGTCGCCTGATCCCCAAGCACCCTGCGAATGAAGTTGATAGTAGAACCTTGGCCCATAAAAGTTGTAGTATGCCGCGAGCAAGAGGCTGTCTGCATGCTTCGCTTTGTTGTATAACATCACTCCAGACTCTGAACTTCTGGAGTCGATAGTAACGTTGGGCGCCTTGGCTCCAGCGATCTTGTAGAAGAGAGGCGATATAGTTGGCAGCCAAAAGTCGGGCCAGGTCACAAGTCCGCGACTCTTATACGGTTCCACGGTGAGGAGGTGATCTGGGTTTCGAATAGGAAAGGCATCGGAGTCGAGAAACAAGATGTCTTGAAAACTGGAGAAGATAATCGACAAAGGCTTGTACTGATACTTTTCAATCGTTGGTTGCTTAATGGATGTCGTATCAGGCAACTTGAGGAAATCGTCCATGTTCAAGCATTGCACCTGCAAACTGGAAAGTGTCTTGTTGCACTGTTCATGCTCCGCTTCGGTTGCCGAGTCAAGAAACAGCTGGACGGGTAAACGTGATCCAACATGTCGTAGCATCCGCACGGCTGTCGCTGCAACACCAACTGCTGATCCTTTAGCAGTGATGACAATGCCCTTGGTGTTGCGTTTGAAAGGGACTTTTGGAGCCAAGTGTCGAAGACTTTGCACAAACCTTGCATGATTCTCTTTCAATGACTCGACTTCCTCATCAGATACCTCCAACCAGTCCGTGTGTGTCTGCGCCTCTGAGCCATGGGGATCAAACTTGTCGCGCGATAGAGAATTAGGCGGTTTAATCTTATCACCATGAGGTTCCGCCGCATAAAATTCCTCAACAAGGTTCTCCCAGAATTTCGTTGTCTGCTCAGTCGGTCCAGTAAATTGAGGCCTGCTCGTAGAGATGGGGTCTGGATTTGGCGGGGTTGAAGAGTCGGGTTGAGTTTGGTTAGTTTGGCTGAGGCTTGGTGAGGAGACTCTTTTGTACGCGACTGAGAGATCTGCCCAGAATTCCCAAAGCGTGAGGGCGCAGATGAAACAGATGAAAACGCCAAGAATTTTGACGAGGCGATGGCGCGCGGTTACGACGCTGACCCATTTCCCGCTTTTGGAGGCGTCATCGCGCCAAGACCGGAGCATCGCGATGGTTGAGGAATCGACTTTGACGATGGTGTTGATTGTTGGGATACCAATTGATGGCTGACTGATATCAGTAGGAGAAAGCGAGTGAGTAGATGCTCGAGACCAGCGCGATATCGTTATTTGCTGTTAATTAACGAGTATCGTCGAAATTGGAGCTTGTCGAGTTTCTTGGCAACGTTGAACAATTGTCGTTGCGCATGGTCAATTCGTGTCAAAAACCCCCCTTTCCTGCGTCGGATGATGTTTGAGAAGGGTCCAGGAGTAGATTCGTAACGTTTTGAGACGCCTTTTGAGGGGTTTGTCGTAAACTTTGTAGGAGATCAACCAGTCATGGAGCAACAGCTCAAGAGACTCATGTGATTTGAATCATGGTATATACATCAAAACAAACAAGTGACAAACAATGAAGAAGGCAGATGAGAGACGTGAAACGTTGCTGACAGTCAGATCAAAATAAAATGAAAGGAGCTGTTAGCTGCGTTGGCTGTGCAGAGATCATCAGCTTTCACGTGATTCGTAGAGCAGAGCATTACGCAATGCCGCGTTTCCCGATACCATGCCACAATCCGATGTCCCGCAACCATCGACTGCTTATTTTGTTTAGTGTCACCGTCTATTTATATGCATATTATCTGATTGACTGTATTTCTTGCTCCTTAAATCTTTATTAATTGTTCTCTACCTCTTGAAGCGAGAGTATTCTCAATCTGACGTCATGACGTAACCCGCTCGTAAAAAAACAAAACCCCGCGCTCAATTAACGTTTCAGACAATTGGGGACGTCTCCTCATCGATATTGATCCCAAAACCCTCGGTAGCCATGGAATAACTCTGACCAACAGCTTCACTAGCATAGACCCTCATCTCTTTCTCATAAGCAGCTGTGACACCAGGGCTGTACCCGCCAGCTTCACGCAGCAATCGTCCAAGCAGCGCTGAATCTCGAACAGCTGTGTTAGCGCCAAGTCCGCCCGCAGGTGTCATTGAATGAGCTGCATCGCCAATAACCGTCACGCGCGGCTCATTCTTCCATTCTGGTACCCCCGATGGCGTTGAGCAAGTAATTTTCCAGAACGCAGCTTCGCCCTCGTCCATGTTGTCGAACAGAGGCTTGAACTTTGGGTCCCAGTCTTTAGCAATTGACCTTGCGATATCGGCAGCGACTTTTCCGACAATCGCGTAGTTATCGTTCGGCGCGCGAATAACACCTGGTGCTCCGCCCATGGTCCAGCCAAAGCTCACATCTGGGTTATCCATATCTCCAGAGCGAACGTTTGTCATGAGAAATGCTTGACCGTCGGGCCGTGTATCGTCGCGTAGCCGGAAGACTCCCTCGCCAAGCTGCTTGAATGCCGTCGTTGGTGCTTGGCCGTGAATACCCCTAGCGCCAGTGTCGTAAACCTTAAGTTTTCCGCCCGAGACCTGTCTCGCAACTTTGGAGTAGATGCCTTCACCTCCGACAAGCAGCGATCCTTCGATAGACTTTGTTCCGTCAGAGAAGATGGCACGAACACCGTCGTCGGTTAATTCGTAGCCCGTCACATTCCTGGACCATTCAACGTAGTCTTCGCAACCCTCTGCGAAAATTCTTCTCATATCACCTCTGGCAATACCAACAATCTTTCCATCTCGAGACGAGAGATTCTCTCCGACGACATGCTCAGTCTGCTCTCCAGTAACTGCATCGAATGCCCGATATCCACCTCCGCCTGTTTTGCCGCAGGCATCCCAGAAATGTTGCCACGTCTTCTTATCGAGAACAGACTCGATAGCATCGAGGCCCTCCGCTGAAAGACGGAGCCTGTACCCTTGGGCACGAAAGATGAAAGATTCATCGCGCTCAAAAATCTTGAAAGGGATCTTGGATTGCTTGAGAGATTGCGCCAGTAGCAATGAAGCGAGGCCAGAGCCAGAGATGAGGATGGGTTTAGTGACTGACATGCTGTGCTGTTGATCGAGGTTCACGGAGGGTTAGACTATGATGGAGTGCGAAGTCTAGATAAATACTCGCTCAAACGCCAGCGTTCTTGGCTGGCGTCTGTGGCACATCTGGGGCTGACAAACCGGCCATTTTATATCGTGGAATCTACCGCGCGCTATGGCGCAATTCTGAGACCCGAGATAAGGTTGAAGGCCTCAACAAGACGGCATCTGCACTTCGGAACATTTGCGGTGTCCGGAACTTCCGAATGCGGGCCTGGTGAAACATTGGACATTTGTAAGCTGACATATTCACTGTTATTCCCGTAGATAATCATCAGTCAGCTTGAATCATCAAAGATCTCGCGCTGTAAGAGACAATTTGTACATCGATTTAATTGCTGAGATATCTGGAATTGTAATGTTGAATATGCTTGCTTATTGACTGCGCTGTTTAGAAATGAGCTGTGCAACCTTGTTAGTCTGCTGAATAACCTCCACCATTTCGCCCCCACCTAGCACCGGGCTGATAGAGCAGATCCTCAGAACGATTCTCCCTCGTAGCTTTGTAGTCAAAATCAATCCAATATTGTTTTCCACCAAATGCTTTGAGATCGCAGCATTTAATTCATCCAACTCCTCCTCAGTCTTTTCCTTAGGTGCATATCGGAAGGTCACGATCGCCATACTCGCTCGACTTGTAATTTCCCAATCCGACAACTTTAAAATCTCGGCCTCAGCAATTTCAGCAAGATGAAACCCATGATCGATCATCGTCCCAAATCTTTCCACACCGAGCACTCGTAGGGTGAACCATAGTTTCAGCGCTCGTGAGGGGCGTGTTAGTTCCATGCCAAGGTTCCAAAAGTTGGGTATCTCTTCGTCATCGAGCGCATCGCGAAGATAGTCGCCGTCGTTGTTAAAAACTTTGACCAAGTTGATCCTGTTTCTCACAAGGATGAGGCTACAGCTATATGTCTGAAACAGCCATTTGTGTGCATCCCAGGAAATACTGTCTGCCAGCCCAAGACCGTTGGCGACAGAGCTTCGAGTTGCAGCAAGGGAAGCTGACGCGCCGTATGCACCATCGATATGAAGCCAGATCTTCTCTTCATCGCGTACCTGGGCAAGCGCCTCCAATGGATCGATGCTTCCAGTGTTTGTTGTCCCGCATGTGGCGACGATGACAAAAGGCTTCAGTCCTGCTTCGCGGTCCGTTTTGATGGCATCTTTCAAAGTGGTCACATCCATCTGAAAGGATCCGCTCGTAGGAACAGAACGTATTTGACTTCTTTTGATACCAATAATGCGAAGAGCCTTCTTGACAGAATGGTGTGTCTGATCAGAGAGATACGCGACGCCCAGATGTTCAGTATCGGGATCCAATATGCATTCTCTTGCCAGCACCATGCCGCTCATGTTTGCCATGGAGCCCCCTGAGACAAAGATTCCTCCAGACGTATCTGGAAGTCCAACTTTGGCCGAGAGCCACTGCAGCAGCGTCTGCTCAACAATAGCCACACCAGAGCCCTGCAGTCTCGATCCAGCAAAGGAGTTGAAAGCGCTCGACAGGCAATCTCCTATCCAAGAAAGTGGCGAGGCAGGTGATGGAATAAAGCTAAAACATTTGGGATGGTTCGTTCGCATTCGATAGTCAGAGATGGTGAATACATCTTCAATGGCTGCCTGCACAGAATGAGCATCGCCAGGAGTGCTGATTGCTTTGAGTTGAGAAACCTCCGTTCCTTGGGCTACTCGCAAGAGAGGGTCTTCGCTGACCTTCTGGGTAGTCTGGAAGACCCGATCAAATGCGGCTTGGAAGGAAGAGCTCAGAGAGTCTAGCTCTGCGCCTTGGTCTGGAGGATCAAAAGAGTTCATCTTTAATCGCTGGGGATATTGTGACGAGTATTTCGAGTGTTGGGAATCGCGCTCTTATAGACTGACTGAGGCTTAGAGCGACTCGGCGGGTATTACGTGAAGACACTTGAAGGGCGCGAAATCTGACTGAGTCGGAGATAGCTTCCCCGCCTTTTGTTGTTGACGCCACAGCGAAGGTTCGATTGCCAAGTCCTGAGACACATATGGTGCTTTATCTCCCCAGACGCCCCAGTGATATTGCAGCCTGTACTCCGGATACAGTGATGAGTAGCAAAGCCAATATAGCACCTTATATTCTTGGCTGTCAAGTGTTGCGTTGAGTCAGATCCTTATGCTGTTGGTGAGCCAATCATGCATACGGGATTACGCCAATGCTACGCCATTACACGATAAATATCTCTATATCACCGGCTAGTGATCGGACTTCAAAAGTGCGCCCTACGTGATGGAAACACTATAGCGCGGCGGTTTGTATTCTAAGCTTCATCTACTAAGCACTAACATCAGACGAACCCTCAGTCACTATATTGACGATCATCTCATTGAACAGCTTCCACCAACCAATATTCGGAACGGAACGGACTCGTGGATCAGGCATCACCAGAATTATGTTGAGCTTTCCTGAGAAGGTCCAAGCCCATGTTTGAGCTGGGTATGAATCAGTTAGTTTCTTTGTAGAACAAGACCGACGTGGAGAGATGCAGGAATATTGCACTTACGTCCAAACAAGTCGCTAACTCGTGAATAAAACGAAAAGTCGTCAATATTCAGTGCAGGCCTATCATTTGGATCTAGAGACCCGTATGACCCTGGGAGATGATGTCCGTCCAAAAGACCTGCTGATGACAGAGGAGTAAACATGCCAGGCGGTCTATCGATATTGTTGGAAGAAGCAATGATTAGCCAAGAGATTTATGATGATAAAATGCCAGGGAGACTTACGAAGGCAGTAGACCGGCTTTCATCGCTTCCATTGCATGCGCAACACCCCCAAAGGCAGCTGGGCCTTGAGTCCAATCCACATGTTCACTCAGATTGCTGTTGACCGCCTCATCGATCGCTCGACCAACATTTCGGGCAACTTCCCAAACAATCTTCCTCCAGTTATCGTCCCCGATAGAAGCGTCCTGGTTCTTGAGATATGGACTCACGTCAAAGGGAGACACAAGGAAAGTAGTCGCCATGACGGGCCCGATGTAGACTGCCTCTTGACGTATCTCGCTCAATGCTGTCTTTGAAGAAGCTGAACGATCCTGATTGCCACCGAAAGATGTCTGCCGCAGCCTGTTGCTCACACAGATAGGTGCCGCCGTGGTTCGTGACACATCTTCCGGAGGAAAGGTTTTGAGGAGTGCAAGCGCTTGCAATGCCGTCAATAGTGCCGTCACAGTAACCCCATGCTCCTTGCAGAGCTTAAAGACCTTTTGCGTGGTCCCTTGCGACAGAACCTGCCTTCTCACAGAATAATCGGTGTCAGGTCGGTCTTTTGCCGGCTCCTGCGAGATAGGGCAGAGCGTGATATTGCTGAGATTGGCACCAAGAAGCTGCGTTGCCTTTTCTTGAGACTCGGCATCCAACGGAGTGTCTCCAATAGGATCACGGAGAAAGTCGAGATAGCAAGGGTGTAGAGAAGAGTGGGATGCATTTTTGTATGAAAGCGATAGCACTTGGGTGGTACTCAGTCCGTCTGCAAGTTTGCTAAGAAGTTTGTTGAGAATAGCCGCACCACTCCAGAAATCGTTCAATGCATGATTGTAGCGGATTGCAAGAGCAAAAGTCCCCGCCTCAGCGGGCGAAAAAACGAGGGATACATGGATCAGATGGTCTCCGAGCTCTAGGCTGATGCGTTTTCCCGGAGCCGAGTAGAAGTCGTCAGTGAGCAACTTCAAGCCCTCTTGAGCTGATTTTTCGGTATGCAGAACGGTAGTCCTCTGCTTGATCCTCTCGGAGAAGTCGCTGTCTGAAGTGAGAGGACGGTAAACGAAGTCTCGAGACTTGGCGACCGCCGACTCTTCTTGGCCACGCTCAATGACTGCCAGGAGGGAAGGCTTCTCAAGGCAAACACGCGATACTGCTTTGCTGAACCAAGCTTCAACATTGGTTTTGCTTTTCAGATGGGACGTGTAAGACGGAGCAATTGTGAAGATGACAGCGCCCATCCATTCAGTCCAACCATCGATCTCGAGCCACTGGTCGAACATGCGCTCGGGTCCGATGAGGGGCCGGCTCCAGAGGCCATCGCTTCGTTGCTTCCATGGAGAGACCTTGGGCATTATGCTGTTTTCTTTAAGAGTGCAGAGATGAGCAATGTGATGTTGGAGTCAACATCATCAACCCCGCCCATTGTTGTTCTTTTCGCTGCGCCATGATCGTCGCTTATGTTGTCGAATCAGGGCCAAGAGAAGACTAAATTCTCACGACGTGCCTCAGTACCCCACTGTAGAGAATCGTGCCATTTGCCGTTCCATACCAGTATGGAAGCCTTGCGCTTCGTTGAGCGTGCTTCCCGTCCTTGATGAGCCATGAGACTTGACCGCATCGCCATATTCTCACCTTGTGTGTATAGTCAGCTTGCTTCAGTGGGTGGACACATGCTAAGTAGAGGATGTCAATGAACATCAATGAAGACAACAACTAACGATAGCGAAGAGATCAATATTTCAGGATGGTGTAGCAGCACACAATGTTATCTAAAATACGATGTTAGATATAATGAAACATCGCTAGCCTCTCTATGTAGGGTCCATCTTCGTCGGAAATGCCCCGGTCTTGCTTTTTCCGCTGGTTCGGTTCGGCAGTCGGAATGCGGGCTTTTCCGTATGGACCGAACGAACCTCGAAACTATCTTCGATATTCATGGCATTGTTTCACGCTCTTCATTTCATATTGATATCTATGGAAGCCCAATAGTTGGTAATCATTTGTGAAACATTCTCGAGTTCACAATCTCTCCTTGACCCCCATCAAGCTTCCCCGCAGTATCGTTGCATCCGCGTTGTTTTCACTTCTGTGCAACAGCGACTGGGAGATTACCTGGACGAACATCTGCTGCATCCACGGAAAAGCCTAGCTGTCCTGCATCATCAGTGTCCCTCGTTCATGCCGATCAATTGGCGCGATCCCGAATACAACCTTTGAAGAGTCAGAACAAGGATTCAAAAATGTCGACAAAGCGGGGTACGTCGACAATAAAGAGTCGAGATGGCTCTGGACGACAAGGAACCAGCAAAGCACAGAGAAGCTCATTCCTGAATACTACCACTATGGCCATTGGAGTACTTGCTATTGGTGTCTTGGTTCCCTATAGCCTTGGCCTCTTCGGTGAGGCTCAGGCAAACCCTACTGCCATCGACCCTGCCAAGCTACCAGCTACGGCCCAGATAATCGACCAGAAGACCTTCAATGTTTTGGAGCATGTCCCTCCACCGAAAGAAGCTAATGCTACAACTGTGAGTTAGCACAAATATGCCTGTGACCTGTGCTGACACCGTGATAGAGGTTCCTCTGGCCGGGAGTTACCTATGAATCCCTTACTGAACGACCATTTCATGTTTATGATGCAGAGTTCCTCAATATAATTGGAAGCAATCCAACCTTGACCTTGCTCGCCACTTCAGAAAAAGATCCCATCTTCCATGAAGCTGTTGTATGGTTCGTAAACCCCACGGCCTAGCATTTTCTTTCAACAACTAACACGCAATTATATAGGAACCCTCCGACTGAAGAAGTTTTCTTTGTGCAGAACGCAGGCGATCCAGATGCTGGAACAGGACTTGCAAAGTCATCTGTCATCCAAAAGATTTCTTTGGCCGAAGCTGAAGCTCTGAAGAATGGATCGCACACGGAGAGTCAAGTCAAGATTACTGTTGTAGACTCTAATCCACAAGTCATAAACCCTAATGGTAAGTATAGTTCCTAGATGTTAGAGAGTCTCCACATGCTCACAACTCGCAGGCGGAACGAACTATAAGGGTCAGATCATCTTCGCAGGCGAAGGGCAAGGCGAGAAGATACCTTCCGCTTTGTATCTGATGAATTCCGAAGCGCCATATAATACAACAAGTAAGGACTCCCTCGAATCTCTGCGCTGTGAAAACTACTGACTGCGTCATTGTAGCACTTGTGAACAACTTCTTTGGCAGGCAATTCAACTCTCTCAATGATGTCTCCGTCAATCCACGCAACGGCGATATCTATTTCACAGATACCATGTACGGCTACTGGCAGTACTTCCGCCCCGAGCCTGGACTGCAAAACCAAGTCTACCGTTTCGACCCAGATACTGGAGCTTTAACCGTTGTTGCGGATGGCTTCGTCGCTCCAAATGGTGAGGCGAAGCAAATTCTCATTAGCTTCATGTGAGTTGATTGCTGACGATTAGGGGTTGGCAGGCCTCACTTTCTCACCCGATGGACTGCACGCCTATGTCACAGATACTGGCATAAGCAACGCACTATTCGGGCATAACTACACTCGTCCCGCCTCTATGTAAGCCTTGAGATTAGTAGTAACGGCCAGACTTCTGATAGCGATAACAGCTACCGATTCGATGTACAAAAAGATGGTACATGGGAGAATCGCAAGACGTTTGCTTTCACAGCAGCTCGTCTACCAGATGGTAAGCTTGATTAGTTCTTTCTTACTGCCAGCAGATCTCGTCCCGGAAGACTAAAAGTATGCTGATTGCTTTGACCCTAGGAATTCATTGCGACTCCAAAGGCAACGTCTATGCGGGCTGCGGCGATGGCGTGCATGTCTGGAATCGTTCCGGAAAGCTCATTGGAAAGATTTACACAGGAATCAATGCAGCCAACTTTCAATTCGCTGGCAAAGGACGCATGGTTATCATGGGGAGGACAAAACTGTTCTATGCTACTCTTGCTGCTTCTGGAGCACCATTAAGTTGAGCTATTGACATAATCCGATGCCTCGGCACGGGGTCTTGACTTCAGAGTGAAGCGTCAATTCCAGACCTACTACTGATGCTTGGCACTTTTACGAGGTTTGGAGACACGATCCTTCATGGCTCAAAATAACAAGTTTCTGCGTATCGAAGGAGCTGCATAGACATGGAATAGTAACTGAATTACCAGAACAAGCTAGGATGCTGTTATTATCAAGCTTTAAGCTTAGCGATGGATCACCATGGGTTACATCGTGATACAGGGCGGCACAGCTCTCGGCCCCGAGCATCCATCCAGGTTTTTGCCGATCCCGCACAGGGCTGTGCAGCTGATGCCGATCAGTCAGGGGGATGCTGACTGAAGCATCTCTGCCTGGTACGACAAAAGAATCCTCCGATGATCGTGGCATTGATTGTGACGTCGGACAATAAATCTGTTTGCCGTTGGTCTAGGGTCATGCATGAATGTTAGCATCCTTCGTGTTTAGTCCAAATTGGAACGGGATAAAAAGGCCCCTTGCAGAGTGACATTCAATGCCTCTGATCAGCGAGGGAGTGGAGCTGAAACAGAACACGACTTGCCTATTTTGACTACGTAGCTCACTTCTGACGTCAGATCAGTTTATAAGGCAGAATTGCTCGTACAGCAGACCACTAACACCAAGGTATGCACAGAAAAGAAGATACAACAGCTTCGACAACAGTGAGTCGAAGGCAACGTTGCCATTGATGCAAAATCAATCTAAGACTATGGACTCTTTATCATTTTGGGGTTCCTAAGACTTCCTATAATCTTAATGTTAATGATAGCTTTTATGATAAACGGTGCAGCAGCAAAACTGCCCCCAATCCAACGCAGCCTCACAAACGTTCCATCGACCCACGTGCCTGTCGATCAGTCTTGGCTTCAACCCGCCTCAGCATGGAAAACCCGACTCTGCAGCAGAGAAAGAGCCATGATGTAATTGACTCTCCAACCCGCTTCAAGCAGGCAGTGCTGAAACGATCCTTCGAGAAAAAAAGTACAGTGAATAGACTGGAAGGATGCACTTTGACTGGCCTATCATAGCACACAAATCGTATCCGCTAGCACTGCCGGCAGGTGATCTTGAGTGACATATCCGAAAAAGTGCATAAGTATCTTGCGACGTTGGTGCTTATGACGAGTAAGCTCCTGACAAGATTATGATCAACATGAATGTAACGTCCTTGCCAAGATGTGCATTTGAGCTGAACCCCCATGGACGAGCCGCGATCAAGGTGTTGAGTTGTAAAATGTTGATCTATTCAAGACAGGAACCTGTTTCCAAGAGCACCAGACAAGCATAAATACTGCATCATCCGCCATCAGTAAAACTCCATCTCATCACCATCTTCATCTCCCATCACAACATCAACTCAACAGCCACCATGCAGAACAAGCTCATCACCGCCGCCGCCCTCCTGAGTGCCATGGCATCAGTCCAGGCATCTCCCGTTTCTATTTCCAAGCGAGACGTTCTCACAGCCCTCCCTGGAGGCGCTTCTGACATCGAGAACAAGTTCCAGCCTGCTCTTGACTTCGACAGCGACGGCTGCTACCAGACCGCCGCCATTGATCCTGATGGCAACTTGAACCCTGGTCATGGCGCCACTGGTACTCCCCAGGGAGACTGTCGTGATCCCCCCCAGCTTGATAACAGCAACACCTATTCTCGCAAGCGCTGCAACAATGGCTTCTGTGCCATTATGTAAGTCTTTTTCCTCGACCTCAAACACGAGGGCTTCTTCCTTACAGTGTATACATGCTAACATTGGACCTTAAAGGTATGAGACCTACTATGAGAAAGACCAAGCCGTTGGTGGCAGCTTTCTCGGAGGTCACCGCCACGACTGGGAGAATATCGTCGTTTTCACCCAAGGCGACAATGTCGTCCGCGTCGCACCCTCCTGCCACGGCAAATACGACGGCGCCAGCAACGAGTTCCCCAGCGACGGAAGCACCCCTCTTCTCGTTTATCACAAGGACGGTGCCGGAACTCACTGCTACCGCTTTGCCAACGACGATGACCAGGCCAACCCCGAGAACCCTACTGGTTCTTTCTTCAAAGCTCCTCTTGTTGGTTGGGACAACTGGCCTGATGTTGGTCTGCGAGACAAGATGCTGCAGAACTGGAATGGTGGTGTTGGACCTAAGCTGGATGATGAATTTGGTGATTCGCTCAAGGCGGCTGCTGGTGATGGTGTTCAGGGCTTCGATCCTTACAAGGACGAGTAAAGATGGGGAGGACCAGGGACCCTTGTTTGCTACTATTTAGTATTACTATTGAACCTTATTGACTTCGCTGAATGCATCACTGGAGACTTTTCCCCTGGAGTAAACTATCTGTTGTTCTGTTACCTTCTGGACGTACTTAACCTGCAGTGTACATTCAAAGCCCTTCGACGTTCGCTTTAGCATCATGAGATGAGCAGAAACAATGCTACCTGATTTCAACAACCCGCTGCAAAACCTCTACCATCTTCACATACGTAGACTTGCTCCTCTCCAGTTCCTTAAATCTGTACAGCCCACCATGCCTCTCACACTCTTCCGGCATACGTTGATCAAAGTCCTCAATCCCCTTCCAGAATCTCTGCACATCCTCAGGATGAGTGATCACGAAAGCTCCAACTCGTATATGCCATCGATTCCCATTCTCACCCTGCCTTTCGTCTAGGACGAGGCAATTTACAGGGCTGGTGAAGTACGACATGTTTGCAAAGACGGGAACCGCAATGGGCGACTTGCAGTTTATAGCCTCTTGACTAAACTCCACATCCCAGTAGTTTTTACTTTGAACATCGATTGCTTCATCACCCCGGCCTCTCTCACGAGTCGCGGCTCTAAAGTTCATAAGTTTCATGCCACTCACCAGCCCCAATTCGACGATAGGTAGGTAAGAACACCGCAGACGGAGAAACGAACCAGGGGAGGAGCAGTACCTCAAGCCACTCGATGGAGTTGCTTGATTTAGCTTCCCGTGAGGGACGATATTTGTATCGATGACTTTGGTGAAGTAAATATCCACCGAACTCGCTTCCTGCGGTTCGATGACAGCATCCTTGACAGAACACCAAGACCATGTTGGAGCAATGTACTCGTCGTAACGTTTCCCAGGTGCAGAAAATGAGTTTCCATCATATTCGAATAAATATTTGCGTGACATTGCTCACCATACCAACTCTCTCTCGACATATGGCCGCCATAGTCCAGCGAGGAAAAGGCCTGGCGATCTATGACAGGATGAATCCACCTGAGTTTGTGTACCATGCCTCCCATGGCCATCTTCGACTTGATCTTCTGACTCCACCATATGCTGAAAGACGGGTTAGAGCACATCAACAAGGCCTGATAGTGCAATAAGTTTGTCTATCGCAACCGTGAGCTGTCCCTGGGAGTAAGCTTGAACTACTTGATTCCAGTTCCGAAAAGCATTCTCAGGAGTTAGACAAGAAAGATTTCTATTTCGTGCGTCGAGAACAAACTTTTTCAGTGAAGTCAATACGGCAGTGTCATGTCTTATCGTCGCATCGCCATATGGCAGTCGTTCGCACACTGCGTTCGAGGAACACTCGAGAGCAACTTGTTTAAGTCCCAGATGCAGTACCCTTGGCGATAAAACACGCTCCTGGAGAGCCCAGACTCCTCGATTCAACTCCGAGTCTGAGATGCGTTCCCACCAGTTGTGATACTCGGATATGCAATAATTACTAGGAAATCCATCGCCCCATTCACGATGTATGTATACTGGGTACCATGGGCGGCCAGCTCGTTTGTCAGAAGGGTAGAAGAGCCCGTGGCCAGCCTCATCATGTCCGTCAGCCGAGACATTGAGCCATGAGTTCCCGTAGGTGGAAGCCATACAACCAACTTCATGTTGCCAATCTGCAGGGTCGTCTTGGATTATACAGAGTGCGTCGATCCAGAGATATTCGTGACTCAGCCTTTTGGCGGTGTTACATGCATCGATGAAGACGCGGGAGAGCTCATCAACGGGAATTGAGGACTTGAAGGCTTCGATGTTGCTGCGAGTAAGCTGAAGAGTGCTTCCTGCACCCTGACAATGGCTCAGGTTCAGATACTCAGCGCCGTCGGTATATCCTGACTCTCGACTAGGCGGACTTGAAGCGCAGCCTGTGTATTACAGACGTAAAGCAGTCGAGTTGGCTTCCAGGCGGATGTCTTCGTATGTTTGCAATCTTTATGATGTTTGTCGCATCGATCAAGCCATTCTCTGACTGATTTCCAAGTAGTCTCGCCCTGATCCGATCCAGGCAACGGCTTCAGGTTAATGTCTTTCGCATCTATATTCACCAGTCAGCTCTGGTGCATCTCACATCAGACGTCCAAACCCAAACTAACCATCGATATCGACCGTATCGAGAGCCGCCCACACATGTCCAATGTGCGGCCATGCAACCTTTGGCCGTTCTGGAGAACTCAGAAACACAAGCGTCACATCATCGACGCCTTGCTCTAAGGGATGCTGTCTCAGTGCGGCAACTTGGCCTCGAACGTTCAGGTTTTGACGAGAATGCTCTAGGCCCCTAAGCCACCTTGCACAAAGTTCGCAGTAACGCGAGGATTGAATGAGATCTGAGAGAGCTCTGGTTCGGATTGGCTGAATGAGCTCGTCATCGCGACAAAATTCACAGAGGGTTCCGTCTTGCACCGAGAGAAATGTCGTGGGCGGTGCAAGAGCGCTGGATGAAGAGGTTAGAGTCGACATATTTGTCAATGATTGCAAATTGTGTCTGTAGCCTTTGCGACACGATAGAAGTTGAGCTTTGAGAGGACGAGTGAGGCGAAGCACGCCAGGCGCAAACTACCCATCATACTGGCTGACCCATGAAAGCTTCTCTCACGGGTGCAACATTCTTGCAAACGCCTGAAGTTGCTTCCCCCAATCATTGCGAACACCCATGAATATGAACGTTTCAGGGCCTCGTGAATCCTGCGGAATGCCCCAGAAGACAAGATCTCGGCTTGCTCTGAGGATCAAGTGATCTTTGTCAATGAATTGCAGAATCATAGAGAATCTGCCATCGGTGGTGTAGATCTCATGGTGTTTAAGGCTTGAACATTCCGGGGCTTTGACTGGGACAAGTTCAAAGTCGACCTTTGGATTGAGCCAGAACCGGCCGGTGAGATCATCGCTGTGCACCTCGCCTCTATCTCCGTATTCGAACCTGACGTATCTCCTCTGGTAGCCATGCGGACTGGGATCGTAAAAACAGTCAAAGTAGTCCATACAGTAAAGATCGAACTGGCTGTCGATAGGTCCTAGTTGAGTTGATTCGCTCCTGGACACGGAAATCTCAGAAGCTTCATATGCTGCCCGCACTTGTTCGACCTTATTTTTCTCCTCCTCTCTTGCATCCTCCTTACGCTTTCTGATAATCTCTTTGCGCTGGAAAAGCTCTCTTTTGCGTTCCTCCCGCTTCTCTCTCAAGCAATGGTAATCTGCAGCATCTCCATTGTACGCTATGGTTTCGTCTGGGCTGGTTTCATCAAGGTCGGAGATATCTTCATCAAAGTCCCAGAGTATAACGCCATTTCTCTTTTTAACTGCCTCAGAAACGCGATAGTACCAAGCAGGTAATTCTGAGGGGGAAGTCATTAGCGAGATGATGGGCGATGACAAATTGTTGAAGGGCACCCAAGCATCGCGGGGTCAGCAATTCAGTGGAGGTGCGCTAAACTTTGGCGGCTTCTGCTCCCCGCAATGAGAGCTTCGTGGGCAGCTTAAACGTTGACTGAGAGCTGAACTGACTGGTTAGATCAAATGGGTAACGAGGTTGAACAAATGATGCGCACGTATATTACAGCGTAAAAAAAGAAGAAAAGGCAAAAAATTGAATCCCCGAAACCTGGATCGAACAAGTGACCTTTCGGTGGCAATATCAGTTACAGCCGAACGCTCTTCCAGCTGAGCTATTCGGGGAGAAGGTCTGGATTCTTGACAGCAAGTTTGCAAATGCGATTCACAATCTTCCCAAAACGTGAAACTGCATCCAGTTAAACTGAGCATTCTGACCATCCCCCATCGCCATGCTGCAACAGCTTCAGTCTTTAGACCCCATCCGGCATTTCTATGCTTAACGGACAGTCAGCTGATACTATACTGCGACTCCTGCTAGCCATCTCTTTACTAGTCTCATCGATCCATGCGTAATCGACCTTCTGAATGTAGCCTCACCGAAGTAACCTCGTCGCAACAAGGTTTTCACGTCAATAGCAATGCAACGTCCTCATCGCCATTCGATCTCCGCTCCATTTCCGAATACCACTTCCGAAACTTCACGGAAATCCTCTTCCCTCCTATTGACACTGACTCATTCCCCAATGCGAAAATGGTAGCGAGGTCACAATGATGCCAGAACTAGTAACTCGGTGAAAAACACCGCCGATCACGGTGCCGATAACTCCGATCGGCGACACCCCGCAACAATCCATATCATATCGATTCGAGCACGCGATCACATTCTCTTTCTCAACTTCAATAGCCCTCACAATGGCAACGCAACGATCCTCGCTTGGTCAAAAAGCTGGTTGGCTGTACCACGAGTCTGGAATCTCAGCTGTGTATCATGCTGGTAGAGATGCCTGGCTACTTATTCTCTCACGGACATGTCGCATGTTTGCGTTCAAGGCTGTTACGCTTACGATAGCGCAGTTCTTTTCGGAATTGGGATTTTCTGATTTCAGGATCGGCTTGTTCATGAGTTTGACGTTGTTGGGTGATGTTGTGCTCGGTTTGGTTGTAACGCTCATGGCCGATGGGCTTGGTCGGCGGAGGGTATTGGTGGCGGGTGGCTTTTTGATGGCTGTCTCAGGTGCGATATTCTCGGTCTTCGAGAACTTTTGGATTCTTCTATTTGCTGCTGTCGTCGGCGTCGTCAGTGCGAGCGGAAGCGACTTTGGTCCGTTCCGAGCCATTGAGGAGTCTATGCTGTCTCACATCACGACTCCGAAAACGAGAGCTGATGTCTTGGCTTGGTACATCACCAGTTCGAGTCTCGGCGCTGCAGGGGGTGCGGCATTGGCGGGGAGATTTGTCGAAAACATGACCAAAAGAGAGGGATGGAATCTCGTGAGAGCATACCACGCGACCTTCTGGGTGTACATCCTGATGGGTGCACTGAATGTCTTGTTCGCGTTTGTCATGAGTAACAAGACGGAAGCCCATCACGATGACTCTTCAGAAGCTTCCGACGAACTAGCTGAAGGACTTCTGCGCGAGTCGATGGAGGAAGAGGAAGATGCTCGGAGGAGAAGACAGTCGATGACATCAAATCCTCATGAGCCAGCGAGTCGCTTTTCAAGCGTTTCTTCCGGTACCAGGTCTGTCATGTACCGGTTATGGTTTCTCCTGACCATCGATTCTCTGGCCGATGGAATGGTTTCGGAATCTCTGACGACTTACTTCCTCGATCACAAGTTTTCACCATCCAAGACTACACTTGGGAATATTTTCTCATCAGCCCAGGTCTTGGCAACTGTCTCAACAGTCTTTGCTGGACCTCTGTCTCGTCACCTGGGTCTCATCAACACCATGGTGTTCACTCATCTACCGTCTTCAATTTCGGTCCTGTTCTTCCCCTTACCAAGCGGTCTCGTTGTCACAGTCATACTCCTCTTCATTCGTATGGGCCTCAACAACATGGATCAAGCACCTAGGGCAGCATTCATCGCGGCTGTTGTCAAGCCTGAAGAGCGCACTGCTGTCATGGGAATCACCTCGACACTTCGAACTTTGGCTATGGCTACTGGTCCTTCGCTGACTGGAGGACTTGCTGAATCTGGAAGATTTTGGATTGCCTTCATGGTTGGCGGCATCTTGCGAATCATGTATGACCTGGGTCTCTGGTTCATGTTTGTGAACATGAGATTGCATAGCCATGAGACTCATCATGAGGAGTCAGTGCCAAGAGGGCAGTCTATTGATGAAGAGGATGTGGAGATGTTGCGGCAGTCGATCGAGAGTGGAAGTTCCCAGGAGCATCGAAAGTGATGGGTGAGGTTACGCGGAAGTGAGGCACTAAGCAAACAAACGAAGCAGAAAGTGATTGTACAACGTGATGCACTCTGACCTCAAGGTGCTGGTTATATAGAAATCAAATACTGATATGGATGCAAGGTTTATGATATTTACGAGTATACGGTATTAGTCAAGAGACAACATGTGTGACTCGGGGTTTCTGTCATGTTTATAGAATTGATTTATGGTATATAAAAGAACATGGGTATCCATATCGTCGTGAATCATCTAAACAACGCCTTCAAGATCAAAAGCACAACCAAGCAATCGCAATCAATGAACCTCCAACAGCCGCCATAAGTTCAGACCCTGACAAAACGCTCCCCGCAGCACTTTCATCATCGCTACTACTACCACTCAAGGCCTCCGACATATAGGTCATGGTGTTCGGCGTAGCAGGATAATAGTCGTCGTTGTAGGTCGAGTTTAACGTCACCCGCCCAACAACATCGCCAGATTCAAGACGAATGTAGGACTCCACGTCGCCCTTCTCCAGCATATCCTCCGTGACAACGATTTCTCGTGCACCACGAATCCAATCGCCGTAACCACCGTACCCAGAGTGCTGTCCATAGCACAGATGGATACCATTACCTTCGACAGTCATTCCTTCGAGTTTCCTATCCCAGCGATAACACCACGTGTTTCCGTGATCATGACCAGAAAACAATCCGATGACTCCAGGAACGGTGACCAGAGCCTCCATAAACGGCACGTCCTGGCCTCCGTAATCACAGGTCTCATTGGGATCTGCGTTCTCACACCATCCTGCTCCTTGCTGAAACACCGGAGGATCCTCGTTGATGCCTGGCTGGTAGTTCTTTCGGATGCCAATCTCTGTTTGGAGTGCAACTGTGGCGTTGACAGGGACGTGGACGAATGCGAGTGATGGAAGGGTTTTGTTGTACTTGTCGTTCAATTCGATGCTTGTTTCATTGAACCAATCCACAACGCTCTGGTCAACCCAGTTTGGTTGATAAGATCCCTGATAGTAGTTACCGCCGCGACTATCGAAGAACCATAAAATGAGATTGGGGCTGCAATCGCTAGTATTGGTGCAGTCCGAGGGGTAAACAGGCAGATAGTAATTTGTTGTGCCAGATAACTTCTTGTTAACCATTTTCTGCGTGCGTGCTCCAGGGAATAGTTGTTCACGCTTGAGGATATCATCGCCAGCGATATTGTAGTTATGATCATGGTTGCCATATGTAGATGCCCAGGTCAAACTGCGGTTGACGATTGGCTCAACAATCATGTCAACGTAATGCGTACTGTTGTGAGCAAATGTTGAGTCTCCATTGATGAGATCGCCGTTGAGAACGACAAGATCAGGTCTGTCGTAGTCGAGGACTTTGCGGATCACTTCAACAGAATTGCGATCCTGCTCAGGACCTGTTGACGACTCGTCTATAGACGAGGGTCAGTTGCAGTTCTTGCCAATCAATTGAAGAACTCACATTGTCCAAAATGCATATCGGAGAACATGGCGATCTGAAAAGTACCATTCTTGGTAAACCGCAATGGCTCGAGATCGGTGTTGTTGACATCGGTAGCATAGCCAAGAGCAGCTAATAAAGCTAAGCAAACAGTATTCCGTATCATATTCATGGTGTCTTAATTGACGATATCAATGGCGACAGTAAACGAAGTAAGTCACGATAGTCCTGGCCAAGCAATTGGTCGACATATCGGCGGTCCAGCATTCTTAAGATAGTGCTCGAAACGAAGCATCGTCACATCGATGCGTCATCCCTAGAAGAATGGAAAGAAAAATACTATTCGACGATACCTAATCAGTCTAGCCCTGGACGACGCACGGAGGTTAAAGAGGGGAAAGCATGCGACATCGTGTCAGGTCGTCGTGGTCAGGCGCGTAGGCCCAGCAAGGGAGACAGTGGCGCTCTTCTGAAATCTACAGCGATGGGCCTAACGTTTTAGCTGGGAGAGAAAAACAAGTAACCGGAAAGACGTGAGTGTTTGGAAAGGCATTCTGAGGCCTGTAAGTTATGTTGCTAGTCTAGTGAATTGGGCACCGATGATGCATTATCTTGAATAGAAAGAGGCTATCTTGATACGAATATTATAGTTCAGATGCAACTAAACCTGTTGATCAAGTATATCTATGTCCATCTGCCGAACTCAATCACTTCAGGTCTGATGGACCGATCGATTTCGGCTCCGAGCCGAGAAGTGGGCGCGCATTTTGACCCGACCACCTTCGTCATCCCGCGGAGCTAGCAAAATCTAAAGGAGCGTAGGCTTGAAATCCGTGAATTTTCTGAGCAATAATCGCTTTATTGGACGCGTAAGTCTCTGCGTCAACATTACCTAAGCCCTGTTCAAGACATGGGAACTTGAGTTCAGCTGATGATTGGAGGCCGAATCCGGTAATTGAGCATGCGCCCACTTTCCGTGATGGTTTTGACTCGCGTGATGAAAGCTTATCCAACCTTGAGTGAGTGGGATAAATACCGTAGACCAGACCGTGTCTGCATCGAGCGTTTGTGTTTTACCAGCTTTTTCTGCTGTTTCCTTGGCAGTTGTATGCCCTTGTCTGATTCCACCGTCTACAGGGAGGAGACTCTTGCTTTCCAAACGCCTCTGGTGAGCTGATTCACTCTGCAGTCACCGACACCGGTAAATGAGAAATGCCGAAAGTTCACTCCAGAGTCCAGCATTTGAATCTGCAAAATCGCGACGGTGAATTAATTGCTGGACTAGATAATGCTTACCTAGCTAGGCCTCAAGATTGAGATTGATGACGTCTTGGGAAACAGCCTATGATCTGAGACACCGAGTGCTTGTCAATTGTAACCTTGTTTCAGTTGTCGGGCGATCGTGCAAGCGGTCAAAATGACTGCTGAAGCGTTATTCTTGAGCGTCGAGACCTGATCCTGGCCCAGAGCTGACTATAGCTGCTTTGCATGGTAGAAACCCAAGGCTGCGAAAAGGCCGTACATGATTGGGAGAAACCATTGAGAACAGAACGCACTCTTGTATGTTTGAGAATACGAAAAACATTCCGGAAATTTGCGCTGCCGTGGGTTATGGTGATATACTAAATTCGAGAACTTGGTTCAGCAGCCGACTTGGCATCGGGAGAAGTCTGTCAACGAAGGGAGAACCTAGCTTGTCAGCAAATTGCCTGTGCGGTAAAATTTGCATGACTGTGACACGTCAATGTGAGGAAATGAGGCATTTGTAGGTGTTTTCGTCGCGGCATACTTTAGGGTAGCACCTCATTTCTCACCATGATCTTCATGGACAACCAATGGTCGTACGTGTAGGATGAGTTGATGATGTGATTGCTACAAATGCCAGAGTACCTACTAGATAGCTTTATTATGAATGGTTGTGGAAACTGGCTGGAAAGAAAGTTTTTGTGATAGCGTGATGAACAGCACTTGCGACTGAAGCTTTCCTTGGGACATTTACAGTGGTCATCTCGGAAGATGTGTCTTTCCGGCCAAACCCTCGAGTCATTTGATTTGAGACAGAAATCCTGCGCTCCTGCACTCCTATATAGACTGGATCTACAAACAAAAACTCTCCCTTCAACTCTCAAATGAATGCCAAGTTGAGAGCTGCAATGGCAAGATGCGGTTGATCCTGGCTCCGGGCTCTGCCAAGTTGCAAATCGTTGGTTCACATTGCCCCACGAAAGCTGAAGCTCTGAGATCGATCGACAGTCCATCTCCTCCACCTAGACCCTACACCGCAAAGCGCTCAGATACAGTTTGCAGATCTCTCAGCTTCCGTAACCCGCCTTCCACAAAACGGACTCAGTTTACTACGCGTTACCCATTGTACGGCATTCTGCATACACTAATGCACGGGTTGGCCCGCCCACCTGAAAGTGGCTGGCGTACAGCGTAAGACAACAACCTGGAAGCGGTAAAAGATCGTGTGCAGCTGAGACATATTTATCCCGTACTCTCCATTTTCGCTACTGGATTGGATGGGGGAAACGGGGATTGGAATGATGTCACAGAATAAGCAATGATCTGTCACCTTGAGGCTGCAGAAGTCAGTGCATATGCCGGCTGTGAAGTTTCTTGGTTCCGGCATATGTACTGTGTACCTTACTGTAGGGCAGTGGTATAAGAAAAGAGACATCGAGAAATTGAGAACTCAAGACGGACAAGAGTATTAAACATCTGTTTTGTGCCTCAATCTCTATGGGATGAGGTTGCGTTTACCATTGTTTATACACGCACTGAAAGCTACTCATTTTGAGGTCTGGGATAACATAAGGCTAAGATGTTGAGTGTCAAGCCAGCCGTTGCCGTGGAGGCTCATTTACCATTGCCCAAAAGCTGTCTGAGTGAGTCCAATTGTCAGTCACGATTCAGATTCCTAACTGACACAAGCGATTCAGGCGTGGAATCAACATACGCATATGACTACATCATATTTTACCGATGGCTATCACCAGATTTATACGAGAGAGGCCGAGTAATGGCGCGTTTGGTCGCTGAAATGATCGAAAAGAAGAGCCGTCGCCTATGGCTCGACCAACACCAAATGACAAGAAGCACGGAAGCCGGGGAAGTGACCAAGAGGATTTCCAACACATTCTTATCTGTGTCTCAAATCATCATTCTCGCTGCCCCCGGCGACTGGGACAGGTTTACGAATCCAGATGACATTCATCGATGGGAATGGGAGATGAGTCTCAGAAGTGGTAAGTTCCGAGAGACATGGTCTCAGATTATTCAAAGCTGACAACTGATTTTCCAGACAAGCAAGTTTGGCTACTTCAATATGGATTACCAGACAATGGACAGGCATTATCCAGAGCCCAACTAGCAGAGGGATTAGAAAAGTACTGTCCAAGACTGGCAGAACTCTTCAAAAGCAGGGATGTACACATACGGTCACTGACAATGGACAGCATCGACGTGGTACTGAAAGAGATCGCCGAGGCCGCACAGTAAGAAACGCCGAACGCGGGGTTCACGGTACACAGAGTAGACACGTATGTAGCTGTGAAATGACATGTGTGATTCGGGGAGACCGGCAGTTCAGTATAGTTCCACGATCGTCACGGTGTGGCGTTGTGCCGAAAGTAAATGGGACTGGGTAGACGAATGCAGTGAGACATACATTCGGATGGAGACGATAATGACACTTGGCGGGGTGGTGGAAGACTAGGGTGAGCAGGGCCTAGCAGGAATAAATAAACAATTATCTGCTGGACGTTGATGGACATACCAGCTTCCCTCAATCACATCCAACATAACCATGTCTATGCTCGATTCTATGACACCCGGCTCTAGCCATCATGCGAGCCTCGATCAGCCAATTACTTCTCAAACAGGAGCAATGTGTAGGTGGTGCACCAGTTTATCACAGAGGTTCAGAAAGCTGACGTCCACCCAGCAAAAGAAAGCCATGCCATCCAAACTGCCTTCAGGGCGGGCAAAGAATATGTAGTCCCTTGGGGAAGCCAAGAAGAACAACGCATTGAACAAGCAATGCAAGACCTCGGCTCTTACCTCAGCGATCTCGATCACTCGCTCTCCTACGAGGGTACTGATAAGAAAGTGGTATGGCGTAAGTCCTGCTGGTTTGCCAGTCAGGGCATTGGCCATCCTTTCTTGGACTCTGAGACCGACATTGCCAAATTTGATGGTGATCTCAAAGATGGCCTTACGGGCCTTCAAGCGTTGCATGATGCCAGAACTCGAGAATCGGCACATTGTCTGAAGTCCGCGCTCGACAGTGCTTTGGTGACGACTAGTATGGCTGTTGGCATTGACCCAGACTTGGTACAGCGATGTACAGTTCGCTATCGTGCTATCAAGTACACGCCTCATGCTGGTGCTCCTGGTGGCATTGGCCTTCATCCAGATGGCAACCTCCTCTCTGCCCTCATCACAAACGGGCCAGGACTTCGGGTCTATGACCTCGATGGAACCGTGCGCTTTCCTGGACACAGAGGTACGATCATGATGGGTGGCTCAACGCTCTACCGCTGGGCCAATGAGTTCATTCCGACTTTTCACGATGTTGATATCAGTGGGAATGAAGTCAAAGTGTCCATCGTGGCGTTCTTTAACTTTCCTGATATGGAGACGATACCGAGGACTCTGAGAGCCGAAGGGGTCAACTTCTTTCATGACATTCGAAGGATCAAGGAAGATGACAAACTTCCAAGTGGGGAGCTATCGGCGCTATGGGATGTTATCATCAAGAACCACCAGCTGTCTCTACCTCCAGTTCTTGCAAGTGGATGAGCTGATTTCTACCATGGTGGTCTATCTAAGTTCGTCATAAAGAAATATGTATATGGATAATTCTTTCATGTCGAGTTCGTGTTAATTGATAGACCCGCGACTAGAGTTCCAATGAGGCCTCGATTTATCGACAGTTTTGATGCTGTTCCAGGTCTTTGATCCTATCGTACCGAGCTTAAGCTGACTGGCAGACCACAATTTATGATGCAGCCAATCATCTAAAGGGCGTACCGCCGTGAGCGAAATAAGCAGGCCGTTTCATGATTTCTAATCACGTCATACCATAAGCGAGCATCTTCAACAATCATGCGCAGCACTTCCAATATTTAATTTATATGCTAAATTCTCTCCACTAGCCTTGGCATCCTTGCAACAATTAGAAAAGTTTCAGCATCATGTCGCAACCAACAAAGATAAAAGCAGTCTTCTTTGACTTCATGGGGACATGTCTTGATTGGCACAGGAGTGTCGTGCAGGCTCTACCTCCCGCCATTCCTGAAGCCGAAGCTTCCAAACTCGCTCTCGAATGGCGGCGACGTTACTTCATCGCCAACAGCGAGCGCCTTGCTCAAAAGCTTGAGCCTGAAGACATAGATGACACGCTCATTCGCGTGCTTGACAACGTACTGGAAGACTCACCAGAGCATAAGCGACATTTCGATGCGCCAATCAAAGAACAGTTGATTACTGCTTGGCATTCTCAACCAGCTTGGCCAGAAGTTCGAAAGGCAATTCAATCGATCCGAGACGACCTTGGTCTGGAAGTCTTTGTTCACGCCAATGGTACAACACGTCTGCAGCTAGACCTAACTCGCTTCGCTGGGCTCAATTTCAATATGCTCTTCTCCAGCCAACTATTGGGGACGTACAAGCCAGATCTCGAGGCGTACAACAAGGCGTTGCGACTCGTCAAGCTCAAACCTGAAGAAGTTGTGTTGGTTGCGGCTCACGCATACGATCTGAGAGGAGCTCAAAATGTTGGAATCAAGACAATTTACATTCATCGTTGGACGGATGATGTTGATGAGGATATGGAGAAGGTGAAGGAAGAGTTTGGTGTTTTCCTGGAGGGGATGGAGGAGTTGCCTGCCACAATTGAGAGAATGAAATCTTGAGGATATCCTGGCGTTGGCAAATTGACAAATCTCAAACTGTGTCAATTCAAGTATTGGCCTTCTCAGTTTGATCAATGTTTAGGCTGTAGGCTCCACGCCACGTATACCTCGGTCCACAGTGGAGTTCGACGGTACACGCACGACATTCAATATCAGCATCAGATAAACAGAATACTGATTCAGGAGTCCAGAATAGCTAAAACTGACCGGTACCAAGTAGCCTATTGCTTGAATACTCCAATTTGAGGTCAAAGTTTGACGTGGTGGCGCAAACCTAAAACTCCAATTTTAACATCAACATATTTGCAAATATGACACAAGTACCTCTAAAAATAGCTCCGGTGCGCTGGCGCAATGGTAGCGCGTAGTCCTCCTAAGACTAAGGCTCAGGGTTCGAGTCCCTGGTGTATCGAACCTTTTGGTGGTTGGTTTGTCAGGACGTGTTTGATGAAGTTTTTGACTTTTTGGCAGATTCACGACACTCTGCGGCATCGTTCGGCATGGTAGGGCATCATTATTGTGGGGCAAGCCCTCCTTGAGCTTCTCGGGAGTCATTGTTAGCGACGAGACAGAATTGGAAGATACAACTTACTCGTTGATATCTTAGACTCATGTTGGACTGCACGATCACACTATCGACTCAACATGCAATTGATTCAGAAGGTCCCGAATAGCCTGTTTTGTATTCACTGATGACTCGGGTTGCTATATCTTGTTAATTACTCGCCACCTCAAGTCCCATGATTTTAGAGATCCATCTTAGCCATGGTTTCTTCAGCTTCCTGCTTCCACTCGCCACGCCATCGAGACAAAGGCGGCCGTCTCTGAACAACATCACCTGCAGCCCAAGTCATACGCTTCTTGTCCTGCTCCTCTGTAACATCGTTGTCGGGGCAGATGATGTAGAATTCGTTCTTCCCCATCTTCTCATAGAGATAATCTGCCACCTGTTCCGCTGTCCAAGCTCCAGCTGGCTTCACACCATCCGGCGTTGCCCTTGTCTGCAGGCATTGTTAGTCAGTTACCCTAAACACGGCAGCGATTTCTTACCAGACCAGTATAAGTCCATCCGGGCACAAGCAGATGCACGCTGGTGCTTGTGTCTTTCAGGTCCCAGCTCAAATGCTCAGCAAGAGTCTTGACTGCAGCTTTGGAGGCGTTGTATGCTGGATTGCCAGGTGGGTTGGTAATACCCTGCTTGCTGCCCGTGATGACAATGCTCGTGGGCTTCGACTTCGCGGCGTCTTGGACCACGGGGAGAAACGTGTTTATGCCATGAATAACACCAAAAAGATTGGTTTCGAGGGTCTTGTCCGTTAGCATTTGACTCGCCATTGCATTTGCCAACTTACATCTCTGAAGTAATTATCGTCTCCCCAGGTTCCCCTCAGGCCTCGTCCAGCATTCAAGACCAGGAACTCAATGCTGCCAAACTTGTCCAGGGCAAGCTTATTCAGCGCCTGCCAGTCCGAGGCCGATGAGACATCAACCTTGGAGGTAACGACGTTAGAGTCATTCGGGAAGTGCGTCTTAGTCAGAGCCTCTAGAGCTTCCTCATTGTTATCGACGAGCAATGTACGCAGGCCCTTGCTGCGACATGTTTTGGCGATGGCCAGACCGATGCCTGAGCCAGCTCCAGTGATCAATGCAGTCGAACCTGGGCTGAAGACATCAGCTGGGGACATTTTTGCTGAATTAGACAATGGCTTGGCGAGTGACAAGGCTATACTTCGAAGGACGGCCAATTTTGTAGTTCATCAGTGATTATGAAAAGCAAGTTTCATGGAATCGGCCTTTATATCATAAGTTCGGACTTAACGCAATGTCATCAGCCCGAATGGTCATCCCCCGCATCAGGGCAGACTTGAGGCGGGGCATCACCATGCCTGATAGCGAATGTTGAGGTGGGGCAGCACGGTACTTATCTATACGCATGTAAATGGTGAAAATGAAAGTACTCTAAGCCTTCTATCATCGCTTACACTACCAGCCTACATCATTGAAGACTTAAGCAGTCTCTTCTGAACATCATCCCATCGTGTTGTCAATCTTAGGTAATCCGGGTGGTTATTTATTGAGGATCTAGCCTTAAGTTGCCCGCGTATTGCCGTGGGTTGTTACTCTTCTTCATTGTGTTCAGAACTGTTGACTTACCGCGTCTTGGTACAGTGAACACGACAGAGATCGATGACGTATATGCATAGGAGGCGCACTAGTAGATAAGAACAAGGTACTCAAAGTGGCTGCCTTTGAGCTACAGACTCCAGCCACAGACAGACCCATCTCATTCTACCATGTCGGGCCAAATGCAGGGACGAAAAATTGTAATCCCGGCTCCAGCGGTCACGTTGGACGACCGACTGTCGAAGCCCTTCTCGCGCAAGGCATTCACACCATTACTGCTATTCAACGAATCGAGGCAACAAGCACATTCCCACCTGAAGTCGTCATAAAACCTGATGATCTGAAGGATGAGTCCTTCTTGACGAGCGCCTTTCAAGGACAAGATGTTGTCGTGCTCGTGCTGCCTCTTCCTGAACTTGTCACTCTGCAAGAGCCAGCAGTTCGAGCAGTTGCTAAAGCTGGCGTTCCATATATCCTACCTGCGGAATTTGGTCCAGATCCTTTTGTGACAAGGCTCATAGAGGAGAACCAGCTACTGCAAGACAAGAAGAAAATCCGCGATTTGAATGAGGAACTCGGTGTGAGCAGCTGGATCTCGGTAGTTGTCGGTTCGTTCCTCGACATGAACATCATAAGTGGTCTTTGGGGCATCGATGTTGAGAACCGCAAAGCTACGATTTGGACTGGAGCCGTTGGCAAGATCAACACGTCGAGTGTTGCACAGACTGGTCAGGCTACAGCTGCAGTATTGAGCCTCCCAGAACAGGACTTGTCCCGATATAAGAACAAGGCTTTCTATGTACCATCATTCCATCTAACCCAGAAGGAGCTTCTACAAGCAGCTCAAAAGGCAACAGGGACGGCGAACCAAGACTGGGAGATAGACTACCAAGATGTGAATGATGCACTGAAGGATTGTAACGACAAGATTCAGCAGAAAGATGCCACTGCCCCATTTGTCAAGTTCTTCCTTACTCATTTCCGGGAGGGGAGTGGAGGAGACTTTGAAAGCAAGGTCGATGCCAGTGAGGTGAAGAAGCTGCACGAAATCGGGCTTCAGAAGGAGGCTGTCGACGATGTGCTCAAAAGGACTGTGTCATAAGCTGCCCCAATTTCCCAGCTACACCTGACATGGAGAGTGAGGGTGAACAAAGATCCCATGGCTAAAGGAAGGAAGCCTCTCCACCTAGCCATTGAGTCAAAAGAAAGTATCGTCAGAGCATTAGTCGGCAGTGTATCCAGCTAGCGCGCCTTCTGTCTTGCTTTGTAGACTCTTTCCTCAGCTTCAACATTCTCCAGGACAGTATATATACATATAAGGAGGCCATTATTCGTCTACGATGACCAAAGTATAGAGCTTCTTAATATCGTGTACACAGCTCTTTCTCGCCCAGCACAGGTCGTTTCTTACCTCCATTCCCTGCCATCCATCTATAGTCTCAGCCCAAAAGGCATTATGGGATTTCCTCAACATTAACACGACCAAAGTTCTCCACGAGATTGGTCAGAATGTGTGACTCCATGTCCTCATGCTTCTTAACAACGCTCACTGGCCAGTGACTTCGAACAGCCACTGCCATCTCTGGCTCTGGATCAGTCTCGTATTTATCCAACGCCATCGAACTCTTGAGTAAACCAATCTCCTGCGGGCGCATTTTGCCTCGAATGACTCTGAAAAGTGCTTGCGCCAAGTAGTGGTTTCTTCGTTGGTAGTAGAGGCCTTGGGCTATCAGAATGAGAGTCGATCGTAGCAACTCAATTTCTTCTGTTGGCGTATCCTCCTTGATGGCATCTATGCTATCATAACCCATCACCATCAAAGGGATGACGATGAAGAGGTCCATTGCTTCAAAACCATGTCGGAGGTAGTACAGTCTGACAAGTGTCTGCATGTTCTTCTTCGAGTCGGCTACGATACGCTGCGGAGAAGGCTCTCGAGTCGTTTCTGCATCATAAAGAGGCTCGAAGATTGTCAATAGTAAGTGGTGATAGTACATACTGCGACGCAGTCAGCAACTCCCTTCATGCATATGGAAAGTCATGGTGGACTAAGTGTAAAAGTGAAAGGCAGCACATGAAGCACTTACTGTAGTTGTAGCTGCCCAGGAAGAACAATCCTCCTTGGAGTTAGAAGTGCGGGCAAGTTTTCGTACCATTCTTCTAGCCTTTCGCGGAACTGATACGCCAGGTTAACTCCTACCTTGGAACCTTCTGAGTATGCTGCGTCACAAAACTCATTCATGATGATCCGAAACTGGCTCCGAGCATGGATAACTTCCCCAAGATACATCGGCGAAAGGCCGTGATTCAATGGATATTTGACCCATATTTCGCCATACCACGACGGATCTTCTGAAGGATCTGGAAGTGGCCATTTTGGTGGCTCCTTGATGAGCGGCGACAGCATGAACGAGAAAGCAGAGAGACTCCTGTCGTTAGTACACGACCAAAGTTGTGAAAAAGTACTCACGTTTCCCAGTTGTACATAGCCCAAGCCAGGTTTTGCGTGCCCCTCTGTATCCTCTTGCTCTGATCAATGTTGATGGTGTCGAAGATGCGAAGCTGGTTTGCCAAAGCCACAGCATGTACCCTATAAGGTTTCCCAACTTCGTCTAGCCCACAGAGATTATGAAACACACTAAAAAGGATACCTGCCTGGATGGTAGTCATACGCGGGATAGAAGCCTCCAGCTCCCATAGTCGCTTGGCCTCGGCAATGAAGCGATAGGCAAGAGTGTTCGGATTCCAATACTCGACACGGTTGGTGAAATTAGGGTAACAGACCTGATAAGCATGTCAGCAATGTTGACTATGTCATTATGAGTGGTATTCTACGCAAGCATATGCAAGAGTTACGTTGACAAGTAGTGAAGAACAAAAGTCTTTACGACGCGCTGCCATGTCTTCCAGGAATAAGTCCTTGTGAAAGGCTGCTGTGAAATGGTACTCGCAACGGAAAAGTACACTTAAAAGGTCTCGCATGAGCTTGTCGTCGCCACAGACGCTGGTCCATGCTGAGACTTTGACGTCGGAAAGCAGAGGATCGAATACTTGCGCTGCGTGGAAGGGCTTCAAGTAAAGGCTTTTTTGCTCCTCGGAATCCAGACTAGCGAGATGTTCGGACACGTTTGTCTCTGATGATTTGTGTTGAGAATAGAGAGAGGCTGTTTCATACAGCATTGAGTTCAGATAAGGATTGTTGAGTTCAAACTCTTTGGGCATCTCCGATCTGTATGGAAACTCGTATCGTAATCGTGTCTCGGGAACGACGGCCATCTGAAGTAATACATCGCCTGCTCTGGCCTGAGTGAGAACTGATGCGGCGTCTGTTCCCGACCTGAGCCTTTGCAGGATGGCCTGGGCATCCTGATCCGGTAGGTTCTTCAACAGCCCGATGAGTTCCTCGTAGACACTTGAGCGTTGACTCGAGCCCTCACAGGCCTCGTGAGAACACCTGTTTAATGCCTGTGAGCGAGTTTCGCCTGGTCGCGTAATATAATTGCAGGCGAGTTTGCGTTGAAGACAGCGACGACATGCTGGCCTCTCTCCAGAACACTAACGGTGGTTAGTCGGACCCCGCTCAGAATACGAGACGTCTAGATACCTTGGCCTTGTGTTTACGGCATGGCTCGCAAGCAGCCAAGACAGGATTGAGTCTGCGCTGTGTTATACTGCGTTTCGGAGGGGGCGGCGATGGTTGCGATCTCCTTTCTGCTGGTAACAGAGTGCGCAAGGGACCAGTTCTAGGAGCTGATGACGGTTGTTGGGGGTCGGTCTGAGGCATTGTCCACGATTGGCTAGGGTTGTACAAGATAAATCTGGTGATCGGCGTCGAATAAAAGGGCCAGACCAAGTCGGGATATACTGCAGAGCTAAAAGCACTCGTGTACTTATTATGTATTAGTGTCTGGGTCTAGCTTTGTTGGGAAGTGATAAATGAATGTCATGTCAATTGCGAAACTGTCAAACAGAAACCGTCGGGCAAGATCTGTCTCGGCTGCTTACATACGACGTGACCACTCGGCCAATTGGCACCAATGGGAGGTGGCGGAGCTCAACGTATTCGTGACGTAAACGCCTCAGATGTAACATTTACGTTGACGATCGGGATGCGAAGGTCAAGGGAGAAAAGAGAGAATATATCGTATATTTCTGCGCGCACTATCAAATCTCAGCCGTATCGCGTATAATTCTATCCGTTACTCAATCATAGGCTTCATTAGCCTTGACACGGTTCTCGGGTGGAACCAACCCATGAGTTGCCCTAAGCTTCAGTGTATTTCCATCTGCAGAAATACAAAAGTTTTCTCATATATCCGGGGTCCCCTTTTGCTAAATCCCCTCGAAGTCAGACTCGATCCTTGATCCGCAAGAGCGAGAGCGAGAAGGTCCGGCACAGACTCCCATGAAGATGAAGTAATGCCTGACCAGATAGACCAGATCGCGTACGCGATGACAAGGAGTGCATAGACGTAAAAGACAGCCATGGCTCCGCGCATGGTCAAGCTGTTGTCAGCAAACGCGAACCCTGTCACCCACGTCTCCATCTCTGCGCTGAAAAGACGAGCTTTGTCCTCGTCTGACACAGCATATGGGCTGCCACCAGGACCAAACACCTTACCGTCCTGCGGCATAAAGCTCCTCCACCATTCACCATCTGGATCAGCAAGGGTTGTAATGGCAGTGACGTTCGGATTTGATCGGCCCAAGCCGTTAGCCGCCAATGATCCAAGAACTGCCTCCAGATGCGCCGTGGACTTCGAACCCTTCCCATCAGCTGTCCATACGCCACTGTTGAGAAGCATTTCATGTATGACGGTTCGGTTCGTTCTAGAGTCAAGAGGGTTGAGGTATTTGGCGAAGCTAGGTGCGAGATGGACGCGTTGACCGTAGCCCGGGCTTCCAATCCAAGAGCCCCCAAGCGCTGTGGCAATAGACCCTGAGAATGGCGGGTATCCTTTGCTGGCCAGCGAGACTGCATCTCCACTCAGCTCAGTGGTGATCCAACGTGCATCGATCATACATCCGTAAATATCGGCTGCCTCGCGTGACTTGTTGGACGGCACGGCGACCACGACACCAACAGAGCTGTTGGCAATGACTGGTGCTGAGTCAAACCACAACACTTCGGGTTTGTTCAAGTCAGGCAGAGTGTCTGATAGCCATTCACTCACGACGTCCTTTGTGACGTTCAGCGTTGTTGGTGGGAAGGCCACAAAGTCGGGGAACAAGATTGTCTTTGCTTTGGCGTCGGTCACGGACGTCAGCTCACATCTCGTGTTGGTGATTGGCATCGGTGCATTGAGCTTATGGGCAAGCTTTTGGAAGTTGTTGAATCGAGTCTGTTTTCTCTTGGCTGAATCGTCCGCAGCTTGTTCCCAGTGCAGTGACGTTGTGATGCAAGCTTCAGCGGGTCCGAGATGCGGCATTCTGGCGACCGTATGGTTTGGGCTGTTCAGGTTGAACCATTTCTCTCTGACATCCACTACGAGATTGACCAGTGTCGAAGAGTATCCGGCGACTAGAATCTCGCTCGGTGGTCGTCTGATGAACAAGCCATTATCCACTTCACCTGATAGTGGGAGCTTGGAGATGAGCTGGCTGTTGATGACATCCCATTGCCAAGAAGGGCAACGCTCATTCCCAGTAACACTACAGGCAGATCCGCCTGTGTTTTCCTCAGTCAGGACGCCAGGAAACAATTCATCTCTGGTACCATTGAAGTAGACGAAACTGCCGCCCGCTCTCCAGTCTCCTTCCTGCGGCATCATCGCAACGGCACTGAGCGACGACGCCCCCAGCGCCATGATCGTGCAAACGAAGACGGTGATGATGAAGCCGATCTTCTTCCAAGTCTGAGAGAACTTCCCCTTCACAATACTCAAGAACTCCTCAGACCACAGGAAGCTGATCTCGGATATTTGCTGTCCAGCTACAAGGGCGCCGTATGGAACAGACTGGCCGATCGTAAACTCGTGTCGGATCATGGAAAAGACGATAGCGTTGAGTGACAGCACGATGAACATTTCCATGAGCTTCGCAGCAAATTGGATACCGAGTTTCTTCTCGACATCGTAATCGGGCTTGCCTTCAAGTTCCTTACCGATGTAGTAGTTCTTGAAGATGTAGAAGCTTAAGGTAATGATTCCAGCAATGGCTGGAAGATGCACCAGAGCAGCTAGTATGGCAGTGAACCGGTCTTTGACGATGGGTACCTGTCGGTTCTTCTTCTTTCGGATTGATGCTTCGAGGGCTTGCATGCGCCATTTCTTCAAGATTGTCTTCAGTCTCCAACTCGCTGGGTCTGTCTTCCCGGACTGCCTCTCCAGGCTGTCGGAGGAGAATACAGCACCATTTTTGTTGCCGCCGGCTGATGCCGTACTATAAGGAACATCATGCTGTTGTGTTAAGTGACGCAGTTCGTGTTCTTCCGATTCAACGGGCTCGTACTGAGGCTGTGACCTTGGTGTCGATCTATCGGCCATGGTTCCTCGATCGCAGCAGAATAGACAACATAGGGTTACGAGGCCTAGAGATGGGCAGGCTGTCTAGTTAATAATTTAGTCTGCCTACCCCATTTACGTGCATGTTATCACAGTGGGGGCTATAGGTCACAGGTGAGCAAGGCGCAGAGGCCTCAAATTGGGCAAAATTGATCCTTTGAGGCATGGTCGTGGCCAGGAGCGAGATCCTGGCAACTTCTTGAGACCCACTGAACATGGCAGTCGCCAAATGCAGTAACAACCATCAAAACCATGGCAAAGAAATAGACAACAGTCGGTCTCAACTTGAACTTCGAGCGTACAATGACCACGGCTGACTGAGTCTAGTTATTGTCAGTGCTCGAAGCAACAGTGCACCGACGACTTGGAAGCTGATGGGATGGATGAGCGACGAACCAACAATGAGGGCAAAATGCACGACCCCATGTTTCGCAGCATAGCCTTAAACAGGGATCTTACGTTACCGACCACCATTTCAGCCCTGCCAAACGGTGACAAGACCCCAGTAGTGCTCGGAGTTTTGAAGCTTTTATGTCAGCTCCGAAGTCCCATTTGAAGACGAGTCGCATCGGCTAGTTTTATCCTCGCTAAACCAATCCACATCTGTCAATTTGCCCAAATTCCTGTTGCTGGACAAATTGCTAAGCGTAAGCGCTAAGAAAAACGCCCAGGAACATGATCCTGCCAGATGTAATTCGGCAAGGATTGTCTTCGGTCAGGCGCTTAAAGTTTTATCTCAGTTGCAAGGAGGTTGGGGTCAGATGTTATATTTCCATGATGATTGATATCTCAGTCCAGAGATGATATGTCATCACAGCCCACTGTTAATTATCATGCTGGGTAATTCTGTAAGTCTTCACACACTACGCATAGCCGTTCTGCTATAGCCAATGTCTTTCCTAAGCTAGGGGGCTTGATATTTTTCTAACCCTACATTCTAATCGAAGTAATTAGTATTACTACTTCAAAGCGACCTATTTAGGCACGTGTGCCGAGAATAAAAAAATCTTGTCCCTTACAGAGACGACAAAGAGATGTGGACGCTAATGCGTTAATAATGCTGAGGATGGTCTACCAACGCCAACTGCTATTTGCCCTTGCCGTATGCCATATCTATAAACCAAGAGCCATATAAAGTTTGGGTACGAAAACGTCCAACGGCGACTGCATTACCTGGGATGGTGCAGCAAAACTAAAAAGAAGCCCCTTTCACGACCTTAAATACTGTGTCAATTCTTATGCTTCACGCAGCATTTTTGACACAAATTTCTGGCCTACCCAAGCCAGCAGCACAGTAGTAATTCCATTTGGTGAAACAGGTAACAGAATTGACTTTATTCAAAGTATACTGCAGACAAAGCCGTCGCTTCTTCACAGACCGCAGGTCAGAACATAGACGAAACGCAAAGGCGTTTATTGGCTGATTCAATCTAGATAAAGCAGTCAGTCAATGATTGTGAACAATTGGGTAGATAGAATCACTGAACAAGGTCTAGGCTCTTTGTTCAAATAGCATGAACTTGGCAACTGGCCAACTGACCAGTCCTCATGTTCAGTAGTTCCTTGAATGTTCTCCCTGCCTAGCCTCAATACTGGTTCCTGAACACTCATAGTCTTTGACTTGTTTATGCTAACCAACAACAATATTTGTCCATTTATGAATCTTGGTAGTGCCTCCGCTCGAAATGCTAGATACTTGTCCCTTTTCATTCTCCAGTCTCTTACTCAACTACCGCTTCACCCAACGCCACCCATTGCCACAAATCGTTCCAAAATACTATCAAAATGAATCTTGAAGCACAAGAACATGCGGGAGCTTCATCTTTGCTCGATGACAACACTTCCTTTCCACAATTTCAGAAACTGGACCCCGTGATCCAACGTCTCATCTGGGAATATACACTCCCTAGCTCTCGAGTGCATTACGTCGAATACATACAGTTCGTACCTGCACTTGTCAACCCCCAGGGCCGATATCTTAACATAAAAT
>NC_030998.1:1344019-1377199 GCF_000149955.1 Fusarium oxysporum f. sp. lycopersici 4287
TCTCATGGTCTCGAAGATGCTGTCTTTGGTGATTACCCTCCCGAGGAACAGCAGACTATGGATCAAAAGATCAGGGCGGCAAAAGCTGCCGTCTCCATCCGAGGTAACTGCACTGGAGAAGCACTTAGTCAACTAGTCGGGATTGAGAATCCCCAGGAGATGTTCAACCTTCTCCAGGCCTATTGTATTGGCACGGGCCCAGTTCTTCTGCAGACAACACTTTACCAGTTCATCCGGATCAAAACAAGCTCTTACGAGACAATTCCACAATTTAATGTCGACTTTGAACGACTCGTCAAACTTCTCCTCGAGCAGAAAGAACCAATCTCAGATACCCTCAAAAAGGTTGTTTATCTGACTGCCTGCGAGAACGAGTACCCCGACTGGACTGCCAGACACAACAACTAGCTACATAGACTGGTTCGATGGCTGACTGCACACCGTGCCCATGTTGAACGTTGATGTGCCAAGTAAAGGGACATTTTTCATACTGTGCTTTCCGCTACTGAACAGCCTTTGCTACGTCGGCATGGTGTTGATTTCCTAACTGGGTAATGGTAGTCGCGTTCAGTTACTTCGCTTATTCAGGTGGGGCCTACAGCGCTGTGATACACTACAGTTTTCCGGTATTTTCAGGGCCAAACACACCGGCATGTTCTTCAGAGGACCTTTCGTAACTCCAAGTACTTTTCCATCAAAAGAAAACGGAATCTCCTCTCAATGAGGCGCATAACCAATTTTCATATAGCCCTAATATATATCCGTATATGCGAATCTATAATTGATGATGGTAAAATCTGAGATGCCGTTCTAGCCGTGCGCCGGTGACACAATATTTCGCCAAAGTGGTGTTAGACGCGCAGAACCCACTGATATGGTAGGAAAACCGGCTCTCCTTGCTATTGCTATAGCAAAACAGCAAAGATTTGCGAAATACAGAGCTAGAATAAAGTTAAATCTACTCCACTGCAACGATCGCTATCGTCGATGCTAAGATGCAGGCTCTCTAGACGAATCACAACGTTGTTTACGCCAGTCTTGTTCAACTTTTTCGCACCTTATTCGGAATCCCCGAACTATTCTTTACTTCCTCTCACGAACTACCTGGTAGTTCGGCGATTGACAGTTTGCGCATTAATAACTCATCACCCACTTCCCGGGCTGTAACGTGGGATCGGGGCGGCCCGACTCCGACATCGTGGCCAACAATGCTGGCTACTCCTTACCAAACCCGTATGTCAAACCAACAGATCCCAATGCATTCAAGAGTGGTCGCTTGGAACATAGATAACCCACAGGAGGTCCTCTTTTTATGTAATTTGTCGATGATGTGAAGATTGAGATGATGGCGACATCACTCCAGGGGCGAAACATGTTGTTGCAAAACCATCATAAACAAGATGTCAAGCCCGTACGTTTCAGCGTCTCATCCATTCGCCAAGATCCCAAAGCCCAGGTAACCTATTTCGTTCGAGCGACCAGCATCAGCTACAACATGGGTGAGTAGCCTCGGTCCAAGTCGAAGCACGACTAATGAGTTGTTGTTAGCAACCTCAGTTGAGGCTGCTCAAGACAAGAGCCTAGCACTCGACCCCGAGGCCAATGCCGTGTCCCTATCCGATAGCACCTCGGATCGATTACCCCCGACCACCGAAGAGAAACAGAAATTACGGAAAATAGCAGGGCGTATACCATGGGTTTCATATCTTCTGTGCATCGTTGAGCTTGCAGAGCGAGCCTCATTCTATGGTTGCAAGACAGTCTTCAACAATTTCCTCCAGTTTCCGCTGCCAAAGGGAGGCAATGGAGCCGGAGCTGTTGCTAAGAACGACCCCAACGGCCATGCTGGTGCTTTGTAAGTTGCTTCGATATGTGACTGAACTATTGACTGACCAAGCTCAATGGCAGGAACCGAGGCTTACAGTTTGCCTCGGCCATGGTTCTCCTGTTCAACTTCCTTGCCTATGTCATCCCAATCTTCGGTGCGTGGCTCGGCGACACCAAGACCGGCCGTTTCAGAGCAATTATGTATGGAGTCATCATCGGCGGCGTGGCACACGTTATCATGGTTGGAGGCGCAGCTCCCGCTGTTCTCAAAGCCGGCAACGGGCTTGCGCCATTCATGGTCAGCTTCTTTCTTCTCGCCATCGGAGCCGGTCTATTCAAGCCTAATGTCGTTCCTCTCATCGTCGACCAATACACCGACCAGACAGAATATGTCAAGACACTCAAGTCTGGTGAACGTGTCATCGTTGATCCTGAAACCACTATTCAGAGGATCATGTTGATCTTCTACATGTGCATCAACGTTGGTGCTTTCTTCATGATTGCTACAACTTACATCGAGAAGTATGTCGGCTTTTGGCTTGCTTTTCTGCTCCCAGGCATCATCTACATCCTCTTGCCAGTGCTGCTCATGTGGCGATACAAGACTCTCAAGCGCGCACCGCCTCAGGGATCTGACCTTAACAACTTTTTCAAGATTGTCGGGCTAGCTATCAAAGAGAACAAAGGCAGGGTCTGGGCCAAGAACTTCTTCGAGTCAGTCAAACCATCGGTCCTTGCTGCGAAGGGCAAGACAGTTTCTTGGGATAGTCAGGCAGTAGAGCATGCTCGCAGAACCCTCTCCGCGTGCCAGATCTTCCTCTATCAGCCATTATTCTACCTCAATAACGGCGGTGTTGGTACCGTATTGTCTAACCAAGGAGCGTCGATGACTACCAAAGGTGCACCCAACGATCTGATTCACAACTTCAATCCACTCACACTGATGGTCTTCGCGCCCATCATGTCGTTTGTTCTTTACCCTCTCTTGAACAGACACCACATCAAGTTTGGCCCCATTAGTCGTATGACTGTCGGTTACATCTCCGCCATCATCGGAAGCATCGTCGGTGCAGTTATCCAGTGGAGGGTCTATAAAACATCACCTTGCGGATACCAGGCTTCAACATGCGACAGTGTGTCCCCCGTTTCTATCTGGTGGCAGCTACCTACTGTTATGCTGGGGGCTATCGGTGAGCTCTTTACCGCAGTCACGGCATACGAGATGGCATATGCAAGGGCGCCTGAGGGTATGAAGTCTACTGTTGTCGCGATCAACTTGGCTATGCAGGCTCTGTCTTCGGCGTTGGCTCAGATCTTGATTCCTTCCATCAAAGATCCCAATCTTATTGTAAGTATAACTGTCCTTACTCTGGTCACTCGCTAACATAGTCTTCACAGTGGGCCTGGGCTGCTCCTGGAATTGCTCTCTTCGTCCAGACCATCATCTTTTGGGTTCGACATCACCATGTCAACGATGAGAAATTCCTGATTCGTGAGACTTTCGAAGAAGAGGGTCCCTCCGTGTCGGAAAAGAAACAGGGTACTTCAAAGGATTAGAGTGCTGGTGAAGTTCAGGCCCCCTTGAACTTCCTCAATTCGTGATAGCGGGCACGGCTTTCAATTTGACGGGACTGGCAATTAATAAACCCAGGCGGATTCTATACGTAAACGCATCGTTGCATCAAGCATCAATTTCTCACCATCTCATACTCTCCTGTGATTGATCAGGATGAAACTGACCACGGCTTCAGATTGAAATTCCCAAAAGTCACATGCATGTCGATAAGTCATTGTGGTAAGACAAATTCCCAGGTGAACTTTATTGCATCTGTAAATGACTAGATACGAGGCTGCATCATGCCTTGAGGCCTGCTGACACTAGTCATTCCAGTTAGCAAATGCCGTCGGACATCGGATGTCCTTCGGTGCGTCATATCCTTGCAAGCTGAGCCTGCTGTGACTCTTCAAGTATCAGTGAGACTACCTTAGTCCTGATAGCTCGAAAATGGAAAGACAGCTTCCTACTAGCGTCAGCACTTGTCCGTTTAGGGTCAACGAAGTCATCAGTCGGCTTGACAGTTACGATCCAGTGCAACGCTCTGGGATCTCCTGGGAGATGGAGTCCGTAGGAGTATAGCATAGTATTTCTCATCCGCTTTTACTATTTAAGCAAGATGCATTCTCGCTAAAAGAGTAGTCGTGATAGAATCCAGGGCAACTTACACTCCAAATACAACATCTCGCTCAATTCAACATGACAACCACGACACCATCGCTGACTGGCCTCGCCGAAGCTGCGTCACAAGCAGCAACAGCTTTGGCAGCGAAGCTTGAGAAAGGCGGATATTCGACTCCGTCCTTTGTACAAGATGGACTTGCCGACTACCCAAAGGATCCTGAGATCATTGGTCTTCGAATGCAGTTGCTCGATGCCACCACAGACCTCTACCGCCTTGCTCTTGGGCCGACTGATTCATGGTTCATGGGTCCTCTGCTTGTTCGTGGAGTCCGCCATGTTCAACTTAAGTAAAGCAGAACTGATAGTTGATATACAGGCATTCCATGATGCATCTGTCACAAACATCCTGAATCAATTCAACTTCTGGAACGCTGTACCAATCGGGGGGTCGGCAACATATGCTGAAATCACTGCTCAGGTTAACCTTCCAGAAAGTATCGTGCGCCGCGTCCTCAAGTATGCCATCTCAATACGGATCTTCTCCAGTGCCAACGATAAGCCTGATAGCGTTTGTCATACTTCTATATCTGCTCTCCCTGCCCGGAACCGGCTGTATCAGAATTGGCTCCGACATCTGTTAGAGGAAGCCGGTCCCGGGTCGCTTCACGTTGCAGAGTCACTCAAGAAGTTCAGCAGCGGCAAACAGGAGCCCAGTCAGGAACCAACTGAGAGCGGCTTTTCTTTGGCGTATATTGACAAATTGGACAAGCCTGAAACGTTCTGGGAATATGTCAACCGCGAAGTTGAAGGCAAGCCGAAAGGTTGGCGCAGTGCGAAATTCGCCGAGTGCATGCAAGTAGCAGCATCGGCCTCTGTCATCAAGACTGATGACTTGTTAAAGTCGGCTTATGACTGGAACAAGCTTGGTGAAGCTACCGTGGTCGATGTAAGTCACTGAAAAGAGCTGCGCTGGCTCAAGTATACTGACATCCCTCAGATTGGTGGTTCTAGTGGTCATGACTCCATCACCATTGCTCAGGCGTTTCCCAACTTGAAGTTCATTGTCCAAGATCTTCCTCAACTTCAAACCTCTTTCGATGAGCAACTACCTGCCGAGATCAAGTCTCGGGTCAAGTTTGAGCCACATGATTTCCTGCAGCCCCAAAACACCCAAGGCGATGTTTATATGCTCAAGATGGTTCTCCATGACTGGCCTGACAAGTATGCGGCAAACATTCTCAGGCATCTGGTACCACACCTTGAGTCTGGTTCACGAATCCTTCTTGTTGAGGCCGTGGCTCCTCCGGACACAGCCGCACTTCCGTTCGCAACGCTGAGCCATATGCTCAATGCTGCAGACATGCATATGTTGCAGTTCTTCAACTCTCGGGAGCGCAACTTGCAGGACTGGACCAATCTGCTTGCAAAGGTAGATGAGCGGGTCACTCTCACGTATGTATCTGAAGTTCCTGGATCTGTGCACCAGTTCCTTGAAGTTGGACTTCGAACATAGAGACCAATGGACACAGGTTCCCTAGCACGGTATCTATTATAGAGATCGATTGAATGTGTTGAATATGTGGAGACGTGTTGAAAGCCCTCCCTTTTAGCAGTAGATGAGTTCAGAATCATTATCCAAGTCAAGGTGTCCCGAATAGTTCAGGTGCTGTCAAGTAAAAAGAATGCTGACTCGCGGCGGGGAGGTTGGTGGCTAGCATGCTGTGATGAGGAAAAAAGAACGATTCTAGGTTATTTTGTCAATATACAAAAAGTGAAAACCCATTTCTGGGAATCAATCAGTTGATGCGGTTTGTGTGGATCGAACACACGACCTTCAGATATCGGTGATGAAGTTTAACTTCAGTCTGACGCTCTCCCAACTGAGCTAAACCCGCGACTTGCGATTATGTCATCGGGTATGGAATATGAATATATGATTGTAAGACTTGGCAAGAAAGCACCAGTTGCTGTTGACGGAAGGTGTCCAGACATGTGATCACTAGTCTATAAGAGTTCTGACAAGAGATTGCTACTGTCGCGAGTATGGCTGTTTTAATAGTAGACCAGAAATCGTTGGGAAAACGTAACATCATACAGAGACAATGGCCAGGCATGATCATTTCGAAGTTTAAATTCTTTTCGGCTAATTTACAAAGTCTATGACATAGGTGCTTCAAGTTGAGCTACCCATCGACATACGCTGCATAACATCGTAAACTATGGACCTTATTTCTGTCTTTACTCGTTGTCTCTGACATCGATAACAGTTGACTTGAACTTCCTCGCAGGAATCTTGCGCTTGAACAAGATATCAGTCTCCCGGTATGATCGATCCTTGAGCTCAGGAAGGAAGAAGTAGGCCGAGACGAAGCAAACAACTGCAGTGCCTCCCCAGACATAGCCGCACTTGCCACCAAGATTCCATCCGGTAGGGTTCAGGAGTCGTGAAGCCAGGTAGATCATAGGGATCTCGGCAATGTAGTAGGCAGCACGACCAACACCAGTGCTCAGAGCACGAAGTCGGATAGACGAGGTCTCGGCGATGATTGTGTATGAGATAGGTCCGAGACTACCAGCATAGACGAAGGAGATCAATATTCCAAGCACAGCTTGTGTATAGTTGGTGGCGGTGGTCTGGTGGATTGTGGCGACGATGCCGAGGATGAACAAGAAGGCGACATTGACGATTGTTCCCCAGAGGTAAATAGTACGGCGGCCGAAAGAACTGGTGATGGGGAGAGACAAGATGTTGGCAACGAACTGGAGACACGAGTTGACGAGGTTAAGCTGGAACGCACGCTCAGTTGAGACTCCAGCTCCTGGACTTGAAGTTAGTAAAGCGGTTTGCGGGAACATTCATGAGTGACACTTACGTTCGAAGAAGAAAGTGGCTTGGTTAGCGATCAAGTTACCAGCAAAGTTCTGCGACGCGTAGATCAAGCAAGTAATGATCGTTCGTCTCAAGTCAGTACCCTTGACAAGGTCAAGCAGAGAAGGGTTACCGCCCTCCTGCTCCTCAATCTCAACAGTACGTTCCATCATGGCAAGCTTCTGGTGAGCTACCTCCTTGTCATTACTTCCGAGGCGCTGGATTGAGCGTAGTGCCTCCTCTTTGCGCCCCTTACGAATGAGCCACCATGGAGACTCGGGGGAGAGGAACACGAGAATCAAGAGAGGTGTCTGCAGGCAGAATATCAGAGACTGAGGATGATTGACGAAGTTTGAGAATCACTTACGGGGAAAAGCCATTGCAAGGCGAGAGGTACACGCCAAGCCCACTGATCATTCCTCTTATTGTAGGCATAAGTAGCGCCAGCCACGATGGTGGATCCAATAGACCAACTCATCTGCAGGGTTGCTGTACAAGCACCACGAAGGGCAAGGGGCACGATCTCGGAAGCATAGGCAGGGGAGTTAGCGATGAAGAAACCCCATGGTACACCTTCCAAGGCTTGTCCGACGACAAGGAGCTCCAACGAGTTGGCCTACAAATCTGGTTAGACGCCGGCTGGGGACTGGGTCAGGTTGATGACTTACAAAAAACGAGATGAAGATGGTCGCATTCATGAGCATCAGAGCAAAGATTGTTGTCCATCGGTAACCGAACTTGTTGGTGATAGGTCCGGCAAGGAAGACACCCACGAAGGCACCACATTGTCCTGCTTGGAAGAGAGCACTCTGCCATCTTGTTGGGATGGTCCAACCTGAACCCTCGACGTGAACTCCGTAGTGTTTCTGGAAGGCGGGAAGAGCGACAAAGTTTCCGTTCAGGAACATATCGAACGATTCCATGACCTGGGTGAACAAAGGTCAGTAGCCATTTAGAAATGAGGACTCTTGAGATTTACTCACAATGGTAAAGCACATAATGAATGCCCAGAAGCAAGCCCATGGATGGGCCTTCGCGGCAGCCCAAACGCCCTGCTCATGCTCGCGCTGTTCAGCATCGAAGGCATCATGCATAAGATCATTGTTCTTCAAGACTTCCTTATGGTCGAAGTCGGTATGACCGAGCTCCTCCTTTGGCTTGAGAACCTGTTCAGACATGTTGATAACTGGCCTGCAATTGCATCTGCCAAGATAGTGATCGGAAGCCAAGAAAGCTGGCGACGGTTAAGGTAATTATACATAATCTCTTAGGACGACTCTCCGCATTATGGCCCAAACCTTGTCTGAAGCATATACGTGGAGTTGTGGAGCTGTCCGTAAGATACTGTCGTTACTATTCTTCGCATGCTATAGGTGCGCGTAACGTTGACTCGGCAATACGGCAACGGGCAAGTTCCGTCACCAGCTATTCACGAGCCGGGCTGATCCCCGTAGCGGCTAGTGTACGGGTCCTGCGGCTCTGATCGACCAACGAATTGTTTCACTAGAGATTGGGGATTACTTCCTCAAGGAGAGGCAAGAAAACTTAGGACCTCTTTTCTCAGTGATAAAAGATTTAGGTACGTTGAGTATATCTTAGCAAGCCTTTAGACCAGCTCATTTTGGTACCCTGATCTAACGTCAGAAGCTTTCTTGCTTCCTGGGGTTCTTCACCGGCTTCGAAAGCGTGTGACATTCATGACGGGCCGAATGCAACGAGAAACCATTCCGTTGATAGCTAGTCTCCGCATGGGAAGAGCATGCGGGGAGAAGGTTGGAGAAGGCCTTATCCCCATGGGCATTGGGGTAATTCTCCACTATCCTGCGCAACGTAGCATCTGGCCTCGGCTTTTGTGGTGTCACTCTGGTCCTACATAAAGTGTTGGTAATTTTCCTTGGATGGATTTGGGCCTCTGAAGTCTCCACGGACCCCGTGGGGGAAGTAGGTATTGGAGAATAGAGGGGCATGCTCTGTGCGGGGTGGATTGAGGTAAATTTCTATAGCACGATCATCATCAGGAATGGGGCTCGTCTCGGGCTTCTCTCCAGATCAGCCTGAGAGTTCTCCGAGGAATATGTCATAAATCTTTCCTAACTAGCATGAACCTTGTTATTACATCAGAGCTGCAGCGATGAAGCCAGAGATGACATTTACTGGCCCTTGATCTCTTTCTTCCGAGCCTTGACGTCCCCCTTTATCCCTTTCACCAATCCCTTGACTTCCGATTTGAGCGCTTTCTTATCCTCCTTAGAGATTTTACCGGTCTTTTTAGCCGTGTATAATTCTTGAAGAAAGCCGGTCACGATTGTGACTGCGGCTTGAACCGCGCATTTGGCACATTGATCGCCGTGCGTTAGGCTGTCAACGGCGTCGGCGAGACGTTGAAGTTCGGCTTTGGAGCGGTTTTGGAGAAGTCTGTCGAGATGAGGGGTCTCAGATTGTCCGTGGACTTGGCAGTCGTTGGGGCTTATCGATACGGATGGAGTTGGTGTCTTGATCTCCGAATGAACCGGTGCTGAAGTCATGATTAAGATCGAGCAGCTTATAATTCACTAGTAATTCAGCAATGATTAAATTATGCAGAATAGTAATTCTTTAGAAACTTCAAGATAGTCTGTCCCTTTACTTTATATGCTTACAATATGTGTTGTGTTATTTGTCGGTATTTTACAGTGGCAATGGCGGAGCAAGCCTCCCCGTCCACTACCGAGATCACCGAACGGAGATTTTACAGACCGGCCAGGGCTCACAGCGGCTGTAGGGTAGCAGACGCCGAGATGACAACTCGAAGGTGCAGATAGCTCCCAGTTTTTGTTAAAGAGCATATACATATTTGAATTGCTATCTCACAAGGCATAAGAAAATTAAGATTGTCTTTGGTCTAGAGCTTATGTATTTTGTATTGCGAAGCGAAAAGCCTGCTCCATTGGCAAAACAGTTCGTGCATGTCGAACGCCGGGGGGACGCTGCAGGCACACAAATTCCATCCATACCATTATTAAAGTAACTCAATTAACAAGTTTAACCCACTTTCCGCTGATTACATGCTCACAGTATCGTTTATGCATTGCGATTTTACTACGAGGCAAGTATTGTGACTCCCACCATCGAGATGACTTTGTTGTGAGGTTCAGTGCCGCATAGCCAGCTCTATGACGCAATGATTCTGCCCTAACCAACAGCATCGTCGCTACTCCCAGGTTGTAGTGCTGACTACAGTAGTATAAAAATGGACTATTAATATAGTCCGTTGTCCGCTATCTACATTTCCATTGTCCGGAATGCGATGCATCTCAACAATGGGAAATAATATTAAAGCTGGAAATAAGTGCCAAGAAAACGTGGGTGGGATGCATTCTTCATTTCAGAGTCAAGTGAACCATCCGACGATTCCGTATTTCCAGCCGCTCCAACCAAATGTCGGGTCTCAAAGTCCTTGTGTCGGGAGCCTCAATCGCAGGCCCTGCGACAGCGTACTGGCTCGCTAAGGCCGGTGCGAAGGTCACAGTAATTGAACGCTTTCCAGCTCTGCGTACCGGCGGACAAGCCGTTGACATTCGCATTGCTGGTGTGTCTGTTATGCGAAAGATGGCTGGGTTGGAAGCTGCTGTGAGAGCTAAGTCGACGCAAGAAGAAGGTATCAGCTTCGTTCGCGAAGATGGTACGCCTTACGGAGTTATCAGACCAACTGGGAATCCGGACCAACAATCGCTTGTCTCGGAGTACGAGATCTTACGCGGGGATTTATCTAAGATTCTGTTCGATATGACAAGAGGCAACAAGAACATCAACTACATATTTGATGAGCAGATAGCGTCGATGCAGCAAAGTGAAAAGATTGCCGGCCCTATCACAGTCACGTTTACAAATGGTACGGAAGCTTCGAAGTACGACTTGGTGGTCGCTTGCGATGGCGCGACGTCAAGAACGCGTGCATTGGGACTGGGTTGTAATGGTAGTGATCAAATCGTCTCAACCAACTGCTGGTCGGCCTACTTCTCGATATCCCAGGATGTCCTCAACGGTAGCAAAATTGGACAGGGATTCAACGCGGTAAGAGGACGCAATATCAGTATTGGCTCGGACCCAGAAGGCTTCAGTCGCGTTCTGCTCATGTGCATGAATCCGAGGGATAAGCCAGAGAGCGCGGTCGCGTTTCGGGAAGCTTCAGCAAAAGGGAACGACGCACTCAAGAAATACATTGCGCAGCATTACAGTGATGTCGGATGGAAAAGCAGCATCGCGTTGAAGGAAATGATGAATTCTGAGGACTTTTACGCGAGTGAAATTGTACAGGTCAAAACACCAACATTGTCCAAGGGACGGTTTGTCCTGGTTGGTGATGCAGGATACGCAGCAGGTCTCACAGGCGGTGGGACGAGCCTCGCTCTTGCAGGCGCCTACATCCTGGCAGGAGAGCTGAGCAAACACAAGGGAGATATCACAGCTGGTCTTCAAGGCTACGAGCAACAGATCAGGCCTTTGATCAATAAGATGCAGATGATTCCTCCGCTGATCACGACAATTCTAGCGCCGCAGACGGCTTGGGGTATTTGGCTGCGCAACAATATTTTCGCGTTCGTCGCGTGGACGGGGCTCGTCGAGCTCGCTCAGCGGTATATTGGCGGTGGCTTTGGCGATGCGAGAGCATTTCCAATTCCGGAGTATGATTGGGAGAATTGAGGCATGAGGTTAATTGCAGTTTCGCCGTTCTGGAGATAATTGAAGATTCCGCTTTGAGATATTGACCACTTGGTTGAGGTGACTGACTGTGTTGGAGCAACGCGTCTCATGTCTGGTTGACAGTAATCGGAGACACATTGCACCGATAGACATCATCAATGCACCGACCGCGCTATGCATAAGCTGACGAAGATTAATAAGCTCTTGTCATAATGAACGAGCAGTTGTAAAAAAGCGAGCTCTCGCATAATAAGTTGTGCGAGGTTATGTTCTCTGAATTGTGCACTGCACCGACACCAGCCCCTCCAATTTCCAAGTGCAAGCCCAGCGGTTGTGCACTCGGGCTCTAACAGATCCAGGAGCTGTACGGAGAGCCATAGAGTCACGGCGCGAAATTTCAGTCTTTCGCAGGGAGCACGCGTCGTTGAGCCCCTCCGCATGCCACACGCTCGACGCATCTGCACTAACAATTTCCTTTCGCGTGCCCAACGTCTCACCCCTGAACTGCTTGTGCGACTCTGTCTCTGGGCTGCCAGTGACTTGCAATCTGGGTGCACCCGCCATGACCCCACCGCAGGATTTCGCAAGCCAATTGCCCAACACTCGCTCTCTTCTGTCATGACGCGCCAAAGGTTGGTGGTCTGACTCTGAGGCATCAAGAGACTCGCACAAAGTCGACTGGCCCAGATCACTCAAGCTGCAAAGCCTCGGCCGGATCTGAGCCGCATTCAGTGACGTCAAACCATCCGTGGAGTATGTTTTCTGTACCCATCGCTCGTAACATCTGTCAACCCACGAGCCAACAATAGACATAGCACATCACATAAGCATCGGATAAAGATCTTACTGGCAAACAACTTTATGATTCTTTGTCTAAGATGTACTCTAGCTCTTTGCATCAAAGTACAGTAGTAACTACCTATCAATATTACTAAGGGAATGTCGTAGCACCAATGTGCGATGCCAGGTGATGGAAATACGGGAAGTCTTCCCAGTAGACTCAGGTATTCGGAATCCAATTGAGAGTAATGAAATTTTTGCTTGATGTGTTGTGTTTTAACATTGACGTGCGTTTTTGACAAATTTAAGCAGTATCAGCATCGTAGTTCGCGTCGTCAAAGGAAGGATCGTCAGAGTTGAGAGGAGCATCGGCATCAGCAGCACCAGTGCCTGCAGGGACAACAGTAGTCGAAGAAGAAGCGGCCGATGATGTAGCTGCTGATCCAGTAGCAGTGGTAGTCGCTGCGCTGGTTGGGATACTGGTCGGAATACTGGTAGGCGCAGCGGTGGCGCTTCCAGTGGCGCTGGCGGAAGCTATGCAGGCAGTTCTGTCAGAAGCACAAGATGTCTGAGTGGATCCAGACTTTCTGCGGCATACGTAGTAGGCGTAGTTGCATCGTCGGATGCTCTGCTCGTTTCTCCACCACTGAGCAAGACCAGAGACGGAGGGTCGAGAAAAGGTGCGAGTAGGAGGACCGCCGGCACTTGAAACAGTTGTAGTAGCTGTCTGAGCTGATGTGGCAGAGCCGGTAGTAGAAGGTCCGCCCTTAATGCATGCTGCGTAGTTGGAAGCGCATGCTGATTGGTTGGACGAGTTGGTGATCAAGCAGTTGTTGTAAGTGCTGATGCACTTGTTGGCGTTGGAGTCCCTGAAGAGCCAGGTTGGCAGGAAGGGCAGAGAAGACATGGCTCCTCGGCCGGGAGCCGCAGTTGTCGAAGATGCAGCAGCAGCAGTGGTGGTGCTGCTGCTGGGCTTTCTACCACCGGGTCCGTTTTGGGGGTGGGCTGCGACAGAGACTGCAAGGGAGGCAGTGATGAGCTGAAGAGTGACCTTCATCTCGGAGAGTAAGTGTTGTTTACTTTGTAAGTGAATAAGTTGAGTTGTTCAAGGAGTGGTTATAAGACAAAGATTGTTGTTTGAGATAAATGTCAAAGAGCTTTTGAGTGTGAGTGAGTGACTGAGAGAGTGCATTCCCAGGGAACGGGGAGGGAGTTATATACTGTTATCATCATACCTTGCATCCATAACCATCAATCTTTGCCTTCGAGTCCAGACTTGACGATACCTGACGTAGTGTCAATCTTTCCACGTTCAGGCACCACATTGTGGCTTGCTCTCATTCCCCGTCGGCAGCCACCCCGCCACTGGCCTGAACCTTATCGACGAATATGCAAGGTCCAGATGTCATATATTTAGAGTTTCGGGTAATTAGCACTCTCTATACTTTGATGGTCCCTGAATCGATAACCGATCAACGTAATTAGACTCGGGGCGGAATTCCTCAGTGCCTTTTCAGGGACAAGTTTACTTAGTCCCTTTCGCTTTCCGGACCTGTTTCTCAAATACTGAACCCTCAATCTCAGGACCCCTCATTCCATAGCTAGGGCAAACAGGGCCTCGATTGGGTTTTGAGTAGAATCATCGACGATGGACTGGGAATCTCTACTGGTATTGCGTAGTTGGATGGCTGATCTACCCCCAACTATATCATCATCATGTCCTACCATGTTCCCGAAATGCCCGGATTTCAGCTTCATTAACCTCATATCTTGCCACCACTGTGTTTGTCGATGGCACCTTTATGTCATTTGTAGATCCTTTGCTCTCACCGTCCCAAGCCACTACAGACTCTTGCTCTCGAAGGCTTCCACCGCAAGAGACCAAATGATTACAGAGACAGCCCCCACCAGGTCCAAGTGTCGGCCCAGCCCGACTGGGCCAGTCGGCAATATGGAATAGCCGAGACATGTCGACAGCATTTGGGCCAGGCTAGCCAATCTATCCCCGCCTCAGTTCCATTTCCGTCTTCGGGCTCTCGCGAGTTGGTGCCGAAAACGGGTTAGAAGCAACTGTCATCCCCCCAGTCCCCAAGCTTTACAGTTGTCGCCCTCAAGAGTTGAAAAGACGCCTCTCCAAGCTATCCTACCACTTCCGACGCTACATGGAAGTGTCTCGGGTAGGTTGCCTCGCTTGATCTTGGTCTTCTACCACGACTTAAGAAACTTCAAAGGTGATGTGAGGCGTCGGTCTTGCTTCTGATGAGTTTTTCAACGTGACGAGGTCTGTAGTATCAGATCAATGTTTGATGATTGATCATGGTAATCTCAGAGAAAAATATCTAGACAGCAATAATGTGATTGCCAACTCGTGATTAAGATCTCTTGTTCGCATGATTCTCATGTATATGGAGTTCCATGTAGGATGGACCATGGATTGCAGCTTGATTATGTATTGCGCCGTGTAGAACGTCCTAGTATCGGCCCCTGATAATGACCTGAAAGATAGCAGGCGTTTGAATCTTAGAGAAGAGCTGTTGCATCCAGTATGCTTGGGATCCTTCCCTTGAAGACTTATAGCCACTTCCTCAAATGTGGCGTAGTGGAATATCGCAAAGTTCAGTAAACTCGAGCTTAGAAACATCTTACTGAATTGATTACCTTGTGCGACTCTGTAGACCTGATGTTGAGTTCGATAACCTTATGATATATCTTCCACTACCGGTACATTTGGACCCTTAGTCATGTGCCCTACTACTCTTGCTCCAACCTGAGTCTCCTGGAATGCAGAAACTTATAGTCTGGCATAGCGTCTCTCACCCATCGCTCAAGCTTTTGCGCCCCTTCTTCGCCAAACTCGGCCTTCCACTTGACTACCTCCTGATCAATATCAACTTTCCCAGCTACTTTACTCTGGTCAATCGTTGTACTAGCGTTGATAGAGCTAAGCATCCTCTGCTCCACGTGGCTCAGCTTGTTCAGTTCTTCCTCTCCTGCCTTATCCCATGAGTAGCGGACTTTGCTCTCGTCAAGACCTGTCAACTGTGCATACTTTCCTACCAGTTGAGGGCATGTCATAACATCGTCGGCATCAATGACGATAGGCCAAATACTGTCGTTCGCAAAGTGCTCAGAGAAGAAGTCGTACAATGTTCTGTGCCACTTCATAGTGACTTCTGCTGTCATGGGCTCCTTTCTTGGGCGCTTGAAACCCTCCCATTCCATCTTGCCGAAACATGTGCGGTACAAAGATGGTATCATCAGAGCAGGGTGGCGGATGAGAAAAGTCGGATTCCACGTCTTGAGAAACTCATCTGGAAACAGTGTGAGATTGAGTGGTGACCGAGTCGGTTGAGTGATGCCCATCATGGGAAGTGGCACCGCCTCTTTCTGAGATCCCGTTGAGCCATTGACATAACTATCCTCGCAACGAGGATGGTTCAACATGATAGAGTGTTCCTTTACATAAATAACCTGACCTTCCTTCTCGGCCGCAGCGATATAATCTTGGAATCTTTCTGAGCATTCCTGGATTACCTTGTTCACTGTCGCACTCTCTTCCTCCGTCCATGTGTCCATAGGCTTCTCAGCTACCAAGAAGTGCTTGGGCAAAGATGGAAGGAAGAAGTATCCTCCGTGGCTGGCAGGACGTACGTTCTGGTCGTCGAGGTTGAGCATCTTGACCAACAGGTTGGAGGCAGTACGAGGAGACGTAAGAAGCCAGTATCGAGGGCGTTGAGGAGAGTTTGCGCCTTTAGCCATCTTCCGTGATGTTACTTGAGGAATTCTTAAAGAGGTAAATTAAATCGAGTCAGCTGAAGCTTAGAAGATGAGACGTATTTGATGCTGATTTAAGAGTATGAGAACCTGAGCGAAGGATTTAAACTGAGTTGATGGAACGATTGACGAAGTACTTATAGTAAGTTGAACTGGCAAGGTCGCCTACTTCCTGATGTCACAGATACATACAAGGGTGTTTTCGGTTGTCGGTCGCTTGGCTCGTCGCTCCGGGCCGTCGCCATGCATACGAGGTGGTGCTAAGTGGGTTCAGACTTGAAACCGGCATTGGTTGATCACTTGAGACATTCATGCGAGACGCTTCTACGGCAATTCCAAAATGTCCGATCCGAATGTGTAAGCGGAGGATTTGTTTCCCTGTCAAGATCTTCGTCGTAGTCTAGTAAAAAGAGAAGATACGCGAAACTCAGTCGTTTGTGTTCCGTGACACGAGCAACTGCAGGCCTGATATGGTCACTGGTCCCCTTCTTTATGCCGTCCTGCACGCCAGATCGTCAGGGGCAAGGCAAAGTGCAAGACAGTCCTTCTGATCTCCAAACGCCCGCCACAGCGCCATTGCTTGCTGTGAATATTCGGAACTTTCAAGTGCGAACCTCCAGGCAGTTATGTAATGATCGACAGTGTTATGCAGATACGGTTAAGGATGACTCCACTTTGCCAGCAACCCTCGAGTCAAGCAGACCGTATCGCGTGGCATTATAAAGAGCGACTTCCGAAAAATGATTCATCAGTCCAGGGAAGATTGCCGGCCGAGTGCCGCACCGCTCTTATCATATTTGACCTCGCGCAACAACGGCCTTTTTCAAAGACCGAAGACTGAGAGAAGTCCGAGTTTGATGACCTTATCATATCATGCACAACAAAAAAGCTCTCCTTGTCCGACTATACATATCCTGTGTAGTGTTGAGTGCTGCTGGTCCAAGTATACGGCAACTCGGGAGCCTGAGTCTATTTTCGCACCAATCGACTACCGACTTCAACGAGAGAAGAAGGATCGTTATTATCTCTGACGTAGCCATGTCTGTTTCGGTTGTGACTACCGGTCTAGAGGATTAATGATAAGACTTTCCTCTCAAGGTCATATCATCGTCTGAAGATTAGTCGAGCCTTGAATACTTGAACCTTGATTGTAACAAGAACTGCAAGAACGCTTATGGTGACTGAGTTTTCTAATAGAAGATACCGAGCATAATGTGATGTTCTGCACAGTCCTTGAAAACTTGATGCTGCCGTGGTCTCTGAGCCTTACGAAGAGACTCGAAACGAAGGACGCTACATACATTATGCTGGTCCGAAAACTTAGATCCCTCGTTGAAGAGAGGCATGTCCATCAAAATTTAATCTCTCATGCATAGTAATTTTCCATCCGCTGCTCTGTCTATAAGATCATTCGACTGGCGACGACAGCCAGTTGCGATTCTGTCCATGTCCGTACTTCCATGCAAAGAATGTCATACGCAGCAAAGCGACCTGTAAAGCAAAATGCAGAAAACGGGCCGGTCTGATATAGGCATTGCCTGCAATTCTTCATGGACATTTGAAGCTATTGTTGAAAGCGCAAACGGCGTTTTTGGCCTTCTCATCCTTGTGAGAATCGACATTACTATTTCATTTGTGGAACTAGTGATGCACCCTAATCTTTACATCGGTCAATTACTAGATACCGTAATTAGATGCGGTTCATAGCTGCATAGCATGCCAATTCGATAAATCTCAATCTCACGTCAGCTGTTCCTGCTCCGCCACTTGCGCGAATAGTTCTTATTTCATTGCGCACCATTAAGCTCTTTATTTCCACTCGACTTTCCTTATCAAAAAATCGATTCTTCCAACGACATCCAACTCACAATGGCTTCACCAACTTACGACTACATTGTTGTTGGAGGTGGCCTTGCAGGCTGCGTCCTCTCCAGCCGTATTCGCCAGTACGATGACGCAGTCAAGATACTCCTCATTGAAGCTGGAAAAGAAACGCGTGAGCGCTCGGATGTGCATAATATGCAGGTTTTGAACTTGGGCAGTGAACTGGACTGGCAGTATCAGTCAGAACCCGTTGAAGCACTCATGGGTCGACGCATCACTCTCAACGCCGGAAAGGGCTTGGGCGGCAGCTCCGCTATCAACTCAGGTGAGTAAATGATTCTTGAATAGCAGGTGAACTCGTTGAGTAACGGTTATATTGTGCAGGTGGCTGGACTCGTGGTGCTGCGGCAGACTACGACGAGTGGGCAGCTCTCGTTGGCGACGAGCGCTACAGCTACAAGGGCCAATTACCATGGTTCAAGAAATCAGAGCTCTGGTTCGATGACAAGAACCCAGAACAGCACGGCAAGGACGGGCCTATCCGTGTAACTTGCTCCAAGGCATCCAATCGCGTGTTCCCTCTTGCTGAGCAAGCCGCTGCTGGATGGGAAGAGCTTGGCGTTTCAACCTTGCCAGACGGCGATCAGAACACCGGGGACAACCTTGGGCGTGCTTACATCTGCGAAGCAAGATCTGATGGCAAACGCGAGTGGTCTGCCAATCAGTATTCATTGGATGGAATCGAAGTTCGTCTCGAGACTTTCGTGAACCGGGTCATCATTCAGAAAATACATGGGAATCTCAAAGCCACTGGTGTTGAGCTGGCCGACAGTAGCGTTGTCAATGGCCACAACATAATAGTCTCCGCTGGTGCATTCCGCTCTCCCCAGCTCCTTCAGCTCTCTGGTATCGGCCCGAGTACCCATCTTGAAAAGTTTGGCATTCAGCCGCTTGTCGATCTTCCAGAGGTTGGTAAGAACCTATCCGATCATATGATATTCTTCCAGCACTGGCGGCTACGTGACCCTTCTGCTGGACATACTATTGGGTCCGCCAATCCTCTTTTTCAACAACCCGAATACTCGCAAGGTGTACCTTTTGACTGGATCGTCAACACCGGTGTTCCCAAAGAGGGACTCGTTAAAGCTATTGAGAGAGATGAAGGGGCAAAGCCGAATGATTCCAAGCATGTTCTTCTCGCGAAAGATAGAACATTTATTGAAAACATCGTCCTGTTTGCCAAGCTTCCGTTTCCTGGCGTCCCCATGGATGCAAAGCATATTACTAGTGCGTTGGTGAGCTTTCTGCCTACCTCGACAGGCTCTGTGTCATTGAAGTCTGGGAAGCCTGATGACCATCCAAAGGGTGAGCAATTGTCTCGATCTTGTGATGTTTTCCATGTTCGTATCACTAACTGCAGGCAGTGAATCTCAACTATCTCTCCACTGAGGTAGACAAGTATGTCTTTCGTGAAGGATTGCGCCAGTTGACGAGATTCATGCTAGATTCCAAATTCAGTGATCAGATTATCGGAGAATCTATTCCCGAAGGACTCCCTGTGGAAGCTCTTGCACCGGATGATAGTGATGAAAAGTTGGATCAGAGGATAGCTATGACTGGCGGCACCTCGTGGCATCCTTCAGGTACTTGCTCTATAGGGAAAGTGGTTGATACAGAGTTTCGCGTCACAGGCGTTGAAGGACTTCGGGTTGTTGACGCATCAGTGATCCCTGTGCCACTGAGCGCACATCTTCAAGCCCCCCTCTATGCGCTTTCAGAGCAGGCAGCAGCTATTATCACTGGGAAGGTTTAGTTCAGTGCAAGATTGGCAGACATTGCAGAAGTTACTGATTGTATAATGAGTTATACGTGAAGCTTGAAACCTGATTCGACAATTGTGAGGAAAATGCAAAGTTGGACACATATGATCTTTCCTGGCCATGACCTATTCACGGGAATTTGCAAGTGCACTTGGCGAAAACCTCACTCTCTGCTATTACTGGCTAACATGAATTCCCATCTCGTCATTGTTTTGATGTTGAGGTACCAACACTGCGCTCTCTGTTGGGAAGCCTATGCCTCTGTAGAATCTGTAATAATTAAGATGTATTTTCCCTGTATAATCCGAAGTAGACGAGAGATTCTGAAACCATACACCGCTCCATAATCGGGGATGCTTAGGGTTGATATTCCATCTAATGCTTTTAGGTTGTTTACAGTGTTTGCATGGCGGGGTCCCTGCGCCAGGTGGCCAGTAGACAGAAGTTCGCACTGTAAGTCACCCCAACACACGTTTGCCAGCCAATAAGCCAATAAGACAAGCATAGACCGGGAACGCATGGTGGCTAGTATGTAAGAATCAAGAAACCCGTTTGCTGCATATCTCTGCTTTGAACTACTTATTATCCCGTCCATGTTGAAAGATCAGTATAAACAGAACACAATTGTTTTTCCAAATATCTATCAGGCGCCATCACCGCCCTTACTTGTCGGATATGAGGTGTTTAAATCTTGTGTGTATTTCTTTAATTTGCTAGGTAGCGGGGGTATCATTACCGGCTGGTATACATGGCCTTCAAGTCCAGAGATTGTCGGCCGGTACGGCCCCACTTTCGGACCTCCAATCTGGAGGTCCGAAAGTGGATACCGAAAGTTCCATGATACCTATTACACGGACGGTTTTAAAAACATCACTCTAAAATCTCGCTACTAGCCTAGGCCCTACCAGCCATGTTCCTCTTGAATTCACGCCAGATCCCCAGAGTTTGTTGATGGGGAAATAGTCATTGCTTGCGGCAGGAAAGGTACGTCAAATTGGCCGCTTGCTTAACATGGTGATCTCGTCATGTGCTATGAGAACATGATTGGAGGATTTATGTAAGAATTAGGCCGCACAAGGCGTGCCGCGTTGGAAATGATGTGGTATAATGGAGTCTGCTAACGCCTTGTCTACTTGGTACTGATGGAATCTTCGTAGAGGCCTTTGCCAGTTCCATAGGCCGTCAAGTTTGGCACCGAATGAGTTGGCAAGGTCAAGGCCCAGTGTATCCTGCGGACCTTGTGTTTAAATACAAAACTTATCTACCGGCCCTCCAGCTATCCTAATCTTACCCAGTCTGTAGCTAACCATATTGATTATTTTCCCAGCACAATGAAACAACCTAGATATCCTCTTTTTTATTCCCATAAATACACCTAGCACTCCCGCACATACAACTGATTGCCGTCCCCTCCCAGTACTCAGCACCATAATCAACCGTAACAGGCTCTCCTAGCGCGATGTTTCTCACAGCCTGGATCATGGCTCTCCACTTCCGCGACACCCTCATCGAGACGAATTGGACGTTGAAGTTACACGAGTGATTCATTTTCCGAGCCCAGTTTCCATAGATATGTGCGAGAGTTGTGATCACGACGAGAATCCTCGCCATGTTCAATCGCATCTCTCTCTTCAAACTGACCATCTATTTCGGAGTCATCATCGGGCACAGTGGAAGAACTTGTATCCAATAACGCTTCCAAGCGCAGCTGGTACGGCTCGGTATTTACGGATCTTGTTGGAGAGAACATGGACTTTTCAAGACCCTGCCGCTCTTCAGCAGCGACTTGAGCTTCAAATGCCAACAGAGCCTCCGCAGTACGTCGCTCTTCCTCAACTCGTCGGTCAACAGCTAGCCGCTCCATCTCGGCGCGGAGCCTAGCAAACTGCTGTTATACCTAATGTCCTGCGACCGAGACCTGAGCCTGGAAGTCCCGACGGTCGCTGGCGAGCTTGGTCGCGATTTTCTGCGTCTCGTTTCGGAAGGCTTGGACTTCTGTAAACCATTAGAGGGAGAAATGCTGGAGAACAGGTCGGTTACAAACCTAGTGGGATCATCGGATCTAGCAACATGCTGTCATCAGCTGGGATGGCACTCTGTGGAGTGTTGGAAAAGGGAGGTGCGAGGGAATGATGATTGAACTGTTGGGGGCGTTTGCTGCTGTTGGTGCCGTCGCTGCTCTAAGAGACTTCGCTTCATCGCATCGTCCAACTGGTCCTGGCTTTAACCTTGAACTTGGGGCTTGTTCAATAGTTAGCAATAGTGCAAGTGTCTGTTAGTGACTCTCATACCTACTCCCTGCATGGCGCTGGTGACTGCCCCGGCGCATCGTTACCCTCCCAGTCCATGAAGTCTTGATCATCGTCATCGTCATCAGCATCGATGACAATGACTTCACTATTGCCCTCTTGCGATAGCTTGACATCGCGTACAGCATTGTCTTGTCCACTGACATCGTTGACTGACTCTGCACCCACAGCACCACTACCTTCCAGGAAGTCTCTGACCAGCTCGTTCGACCAGAAAAGCTCCTTGCGACCGGTTTCGCTGTTCCAGAACTCAGTGGCCCTGCCACTTTTCACCAGCCCGTTGGGGGTATTCGTCAAACTGCTTAGGAGCTTACGCTTGAGGACGATACAAGGTGCCCGGGACAGTTGGTCACGGACTATGCCTATAGAGCTAACAAGGCGGCTCAAGGAAGCCTCGTCGGTGTTGAGGGTTGATTGGCTGTGGCGGCCATGAGCAAGCCACTTCGCCATCTTCACTCTGTCCATAGGTAACCAGTAAACCCTATGGTTGGAATGTTTAACGAGGTCTTCCAAGAAGACCCCGTTATATTTTCTCTGGGCATCACTGGACTAGCAAGGAATCAGTCATATTGAAAAGCGAGATAGGATTTTGAAGTGACTTAATCCTGTGATCTTACACATTTTCTTTTCGAAACTAAGGGTGGCCGTCTAAATATTAGAAAAATAACTTGTGTGGACGTTTATCCTACGATGTGCAAGGAGCGTTCTGGAGAGTTGAAGGGATTGAAAAGAGAGAGACGCCGAGAGCGCGAGAGACATGGCCCAAGGCGGTGTACGGTTGGGTTGAGAAGGACAAAGAAACAATGCATTGCGGTTGAGCCACAATAATGAAGCGGCATCTTGAATTGTGAGGAGAGATATGCACCTGTCAAAGAGAAGGCATAGAAAGAAATGAGACAGTCCAAGAGAATGTCCGACGCTTGCTAATGGGATTGCTCAATTGGTGTTCGAAGTTGTTAGGGTTGGTATGAAGAAGTCCAAGATGGAGCTATCTGGGATGATCTAAAAGGCTTGATGAAACGATGAAATTTCATAGATACTGAGTCTTACAAGAGTTGAGCATATAAGATATTAGCAGTATTAAAGGGGGTACTATCAGTATGTCTGTTCAACCACGATGATAAAGTCCCATCAAGCAGTTTGCTTCAGAAGGGATACTGGCAGCGCGAATAAGTCTGCATTCCAAAAAAAACATAAAAAAAGAAAAAACACACAAACACGGTCAACGGCAACCACATCCCGACTCCTTGACCTCGCATCAGTCCTTGGCATCATGACCCGGGCTGGCCACCCGCGTTGCCATGAGTGCTCAAGTGCCTTTTGCAAGCGCCAAGTCGAGACGAGGATCGTGGAAGCCGTCCCGGTGTCTGGCATGATCCTGCCAATCTCTCATCAACTCCCTGCTGCATTGCGCGCCATCCCCGACGAGATGACCCATGCTTCTAGGTTGAGAGGTGAGAGACTGCAGGATAAACTGGAGAGTTGGGGGTCCTGTATTCCTCACATGTCTTGTTCATGACCGGTGTGATGTCCCACATGGGCTGGCCACCGAGGCTGGAGACGTCATTGCTGTGCCGCGGATAAGATATGGGGGAAACCGAATTCATGTACATTTGCCTTTCTGTTTTCTTCTCGGATTCTCCTTTTGACCTCGTTGAGCCTTGGTTGGGCTGGCCACCTGCTCAAGTGTTTGATGTTGTGTCGGAAGTTGACGAATCGGAGAAAAGAACAGAGGGGCATCTTGGAGGATGAGGGAAGGGGAATTGGGGGCAGGTTCTTTTGTGAAGATGTAGGAGGTATTTACGTCGGAATTTACGAGACTTTTGTTAAAAAAACAAGGGGAAGTTATGCCAAAATTTTAAAAACAGACTTTTACTTATTTTGGATGTATCAATCTATTCGCCTAAGAAAGTTCCCCGTGTCACCCATCAAATGGGCTGGGGATGCTCGGGGTAATAAAGCCCGACAAGTAGCATCGGTCCCGTTTACCCCGGACTTTGGGGGGTCTTTATACCAGAGTTTCCCACTGTTCGTCAGAAACCCCCCGCTGTTTAAATGAAGGACCCCGCTGTTCATAAGAAGCCTCCTGCTGTTGGTGAGAAGCCTCCGGCTGTTGGTAAGAAGCAAACCTATGCCAGGGAGACGGAATCAAATTGAGATCCCGCACGCTGCATTCCTTTTCCATGAGACTAGACAGCCATTATGACGACTTCAAAATTATTATGTTGGCTTCTGTTGCCGATCCTCACGTTGGCGGCTATAGACAGGTAACGTCATCTCTGGGGAATGCTTCAATCCCACTGACTTCAAAGAAAACGAATCGTGACAGAGAACAACATCATCCGCAAAGGGCTGATCACCAATGAAACGACGCCTTTTCAAGTTGGAAACGGTAACTTTGCATTCAATGTTGATACGACTGGAATGCAAACATACCTCCCTTTCAACACAATGTCACGCTGGGCATGGCATAATGACACTGAACCAGCTGGAGAGTAAGTTGAGCCCGCCTTGGACGGGAACTGCTTCGGAAACTGACCACTTGTAGGCCAGTAGACGCATACACCGGCGTGCCTAAAGAGACGCATGGTAGAAACGTTTCTTATGATCTACCCAACCCAAATCTTCCTGATGTTTCTCAATGGCTCATTGGAAACCCCAATCGTATCAATCTTGGACGTATTGGACTGCGATTCAAAGATGATACGCTGTCATCAAGTAGCATATCCAATACCCACCAGGAGCTAGACCTCTGGCATGGAGCCATCACATCAACTTTCACGATCGATGATGCTAAGGTCAAGGTTGTGACCCAAGGAGACTTTGAGTCAGATGCAGTTGTTTTCACCATTGACTCAGAATTGATCGAGTCGGGAAAGCTCGAGGTCGAGCTCGACTTTCCATACCCTCCAATCCATACAACAAAGTACAAGAACGAAGTCTTTGTTGGTGTCTATGACTTCCCTACGAATCATTCAACAAAGCTCTCAACGAACCTGAAACATAATACAGCGCACATCTATCACGACTTGGGTACCAAGTACTACGTGAACCTTCGTTGGCCCAAGGAGCATTCATTGGAATTGAAGCGCCTCGAGTTGCAGGGCTCTACCAAACCCACAGCTCATCGACATGTCCTTTCATCAAGGCATGGGAAGACCATTGCTTTCGTGGCGCACTTCTCTCCAGATAAGAGAGTACCTGACCTGCCATCTACTATTGATAGGCGTAATAGAGCTGGATGGCAAGACTACTGGAGACAAGGGGGTTTTGTGGATTTGACCGAGTCTACGAACCCCAACGCTACTGAGCTACAACGTCGAATCGTTACCTCCCAATACCATGTCAGAGTTAACAGTGCTGCCGATGGTGAGTCTCCACAAGAGAGCGGCCTGATGAACAACGGTTGGTATGGTAGGTAACGCTTGACATATTTCCATAGTAATTTGCTGACCAAGACAGGCAAGTTTCACATGGAGATGGTTGTATGGCACAGCGCCCACTGGATCTCATGGGGCCGAGATCGATACTTCCACAATATCTTCCCTGCGCTTTACGAGAAGCTTCTGCCTACATCACTCGCCAGGGCGAAGAAAATGGGATGGGAGGGAGCGCGCTGGCCAAAGATGACCGAAACCATTACCGGTCGAAGTTCACCTGGCGGAATCAACGCATATCTGATGTGGCAGCAGCCGCACCCAATGTACATGGCTATGCTTGCTTTCAAGAGTAAGCCCACGAAGAAGACGTTGAAGCGCTGGGATCCGATCTTGGAGGCAACTGCGGATTATATGGCATCCTATGCATGGTTCAACCAGTCGTCTGGCAGATATGATCTGGGTCCACCGTAAGTTAATCAGCAACCTGAGCAAAAGCATGAATGCCGTTCTGATAAAGTTGTAGTGCGATCGGTGTCACTGAAAACACTCCCCCAGAAAACACGCTCAATCTTGCCTACGAAGTCGCGTACTGGAGATACGGCCTCGACGTCGCCTGCGAGTGGAAGAAGAAACTCGGCTTCCCTGTACCTAAGCACTGGGCGACTGCTGCAAAGAGCCTGGCTAAGCCACCTCAGATCGGCGGACTGTACACAGTCTATGACGGTCTCAACTCGACCTGGTGGAACGATCCGGCACTCAACCGAGACCCGAGAAGTTTGATCATGCTACAAGGTATTTTACCCGACACACCGGCAGTGGACAAAGAGGTAGCCCGACGAACGGCGGATAAGGTCTGGGAAGTCTGGACTGACCAAAACATCCGAGGATGGGGGCGGCCTGTACTAGCGATCAACTCGGCTCGAATTGGGAACCCTGAGCGCGCAATATATCACTTGACAGCATATGATTATTGGAAGTTTGATGACGCAGGTAAGTAAGATCGGTCGTTTTACGAAACAGGCAGGATGAGACTGAGTTATCTCGCTGTAGGATTTGCCATTCGTGGTGGTGACGGAAACACACCACCTCCATTTATGCCTGGCAATGCTGGGTTCTTGTTAGCCGGTAAGCTTACATGGTTCTCGAGGAACGAATTGACACTCACTGACACTGTCCACAGTGGCCTACATGGCTGAAGGATGGGATGGGTCGAAACGCGATACGCCTGGGTTTCCTCAAGATGACGGATGGGTAGTAAAGCATGAGGGACTTCGCAAGGCGCTGTGAGATCCGGCGTAGTTCTGCTTAGATAATTTTCAGTCGAGAGCTCTGCTCTAACACCAGGAACAGGCATGCTTGTGCTTCTTCGAAACCCTCTCTACGGCGTACATCGCCTCTATGCTCTTGTCAAGTGAGGCTTCACTGGTTCGAGACAATAGGTGACACATGCCTGACTCAAATAAACTCGAATCTAAGTGATACATCAGAAATCACCATTTAAAATCGTTACAAGTTTCATCGAAAGGTTTTTGAGCATGACATCGGTACGTGAACGATCCGAAACGAAGGATTCATTGCGGGCGGCAATAAAAGAAAGCTTCTATTAACCCCGCTTCCTTCGTGGCATTTGCAGAGCAAGACTTTGTCGTAGGATCAGCCTAACAGCGTCACAGCCCTATTAAAAGACGCTTATTTAGTCCAAAAGGCCTGTAAATCATTCCCTTCTTCTTTTCCGGCACATTTCTACCCGCGAAAGAAGGGCGTAAGCTGAGTCAGATGCATCGCAACGATAAGGCCTAGTTTATCTTTTCTAAGTCCGTGGTTGGTTTGAGGCTCGGACTCCGGGAGCGAGCTCGAGCTATAAACTCTGCTCTCTTTTGAGTACTTGTATGTAATGTGCAGACAACTCTTCGAACCTCTCGTTTCCGGAGTACAGTGAATACATGTAGTTCGGCACAAGCATTGGTACTTGATTGACCATGTTTCGCGTCTCTGATATTGGTTCATCGATCGACAGGACGAAGCTGTTCCAATACTTGGTCATCTTCTTCGTTTCTTTCAAGGCAATCACATACATACAACGACTCTTCTTCCATACGCTATCCAAATTCCCGGGCCCAAGGATTTGCGCGGCGTCGCGATTGTATGAATTCTACTGGGATTCGTATCAACATGGCCGCTTCTGGGCAAAGCTACCAGATCTTCATAGACGCTATGGTGTGGCATTATTTCCATCCCCAGACATTCTCTGACAAGCATCCAGGACCCGTTGTTCGTATTGGACCAAATGAAGTCCATATCGAAGACTCTGAGTACTTCGATACAATCTTTGGATTTCGCCCTTTGAACAAAGAGGCCATGATGGCTAAAGAGTTTGGGATCAACCACGCCCTATTTGGTGTTGAAGACTACAAGACTTACGTCAAGAAACGTGCTGCATTTGGAAATGCGTTTTCTCGAACAAGGCTTTCCAAGATACAGGGCCAAATCAACGAAGAGATTCAAAAAGGATGCACTTGGGTTGAGGAAAACAGTAAGAATGGAGGCCCTGTTGACCTGGCGTATGTATACCCCAATCGACACAAAAGAGTCGCTAACCTCGTACAAGCTTCTTGTTTCGGGCTGTTCCGGCAGAAATCATAACCAAGTATCTTTTCGGACAAGAATATGGGTTTCTGCAACATGTGCAGACCACCAAGAACCTTTACGATAAGAGGATGGACCGATTGTTTGGGTTCTCACATCTGGGTCGATTCATACCCAAAGAAATACCTCTTTTTTTGTCTCTCTTTCGTCAGTTGATCTTAAGAGCTCTGGGATATAACGACCCAGGTTCTGCATTTCTTGATTACTTCTTGGTACGTAACGTGACACGTCGCAAGAATACTCAATCTGACGCGATAATAGCTCGCTAAGAAGTTGGTGCAAAAAGTGGTGGCTCAGCATAACCACTCGAATCGCAATGCTGAAGGTATCACCCAACATACTGTGTTTGATGACTTTCTGGACAGCTCGCTACCTCAAGAAGAAAAGGAAAAGGGCCCTCTTACTCAGCAAGCAGTGGCTATCTGGAGTGGAGGATGGGACACGGTTGGCTTCGTGTTGACCATGGCGGCCTACCAATTACTCCAGAATCCACAAGTTGAGCAGCGCCTTTACCAGGAACTCAAAGAGGCCTGGAAGGACCCTACTGAACCACCTGAGATCACAACTTTGGAGAACCTACCATACCTTACTGCTGTAGTCAAGGAAACGTTTCGTCTCTCGCCCGGTGCGCTTTGCCGGCTGAGTCGCGTCAACCCTGGTGGCTTTGAACAATATGGCGATTGGGAAATACCTCCGGGCACAATTATCAGCATGTCCATTCCGGATGTTCTTTCGGACGAGGCAATCTGGGGGTCTGATGCTGCTGTTTTCAAACCTGAAAGATGGCTCAGTGGAGGAGCGGACCTCGACAGATACCTAGTGACTTTCAGCAAAGGAACCCGAGTTTGTCCAGGAATTGAGTTGGCATGGATCGAGACTCGGCTTGTTATCGCGAGCCTTTTCCGAAGGTACGAGATGAGCATCGCAGCAGAGGCCGGTATATCTGATGATGATATCATGCCGTATTACGAAGGGTTTACGCCTGCAGTCAAGAATTGGATATCGCGACTGCCGGTCAAAGTGAAGCCTAGAGATTAGATTGTCTGTCCTGATATCGCCCACAGTGGAGGTTGTCCCAATAATGCCCAGAGGCTCCGTGTGGCTGTTCTGCGACATGATAGCTCTTATCAAGTATCCCAATCCTTCAAATGCAATGTGTCTACCCTTTGCCGATCCATTTCTCGTTTGTTTTCGTATCGTCAGCACTAAATCAGGCCCATTCCTTGTTGAACGCTGGTGCAGTGACACGGATGATGCGCTAAAGATTAACCTTGTCTGATAATCTTGTCCTTTAGCCCAAAATGAACCCAGTACCCCGCTACAGGTCTCATTCTCGGCCATTCAAAGACGTCACGGTGCCGCATACCCGTCTTTCAGGGCTGATGGCGGCCTCCACTAATAAGCACTTGACGCTGCAGCGAAAACCAACTTCATTCCGCTCAAAATTTAGATTGTCAACTTCAATATTTTACTTCATTTTCATCATGTCAAACAGCGGACGCGGTCGAGGTGGATTATTCCAGCGAGGTGGTCGAGGCGGTCGAGGCGGGGGCTTGATAGGGTCAGCTGTCCGTGGTGTAGCAGGCGGCATTGGGCTCGTATCGGAGAGCGTTAGCTCTTACAAAGAGAAGAGAACTGCTGAGAAAAACGCCTCATCGTCAGAGTCAAGCCAGCAGCCTCAATCAAGCGGCATTGCTGCCAGCAACGAGCCGCCACCGAACTATGAGCCTCAGCCAAGCCAGCATGAGGACTCGACTGAAAGACAATGGGAGCTCGACGAAACACAATCCGAGCTACTCTCAAGTCCCCAAAACGGTGCCGACTCCGCTCAACAGACTCAAGATGACAAGGATCTTGTAGCCAGTTTCTTGAGAGTTCATGGCTCTTCAGCTGGCCGAAGAAATGCTCAATTGGAGTTACCTGTCATTCTTGCGCAGCGAAGACCAAAAGATCGAACTCGCGGCTTTGTTCGTGGATATGCCCCAATGCTTGAGACTGTCGGCATTGACCAGGCGGCTTGGCTGGACTTTCTAGATAAATTTGATCAGTCTACCCGAGCGTCGCCGTGGGATCGAGGTCATCAACTTTGCAGAGTTGGGTGGTTTCTTTGTGCCAATTGCACCAAAGCATTGCCATCAGCGCAGCCCGTGTACAAAACAATTGAGGTTGCGAAGGATGTCCAAAGGCAGACAAAAGGTAACATTCTTTGGCAAAGCATCGCGCCGTCTGAAGCAGAAGCTTACGAACCCGTACAGGTCAAACAAGTTCATTTTCCCAGATGAATGAGCAATACTTCTATCCAAACGGCTTGTGCTGTCTGATCATGACCTGGCGACCCGATTCCGGAAGGTCTCACGAGGTTGTTGACCTGACATCAACAGTCGCTTCTTCGATTGGTTCTTATGACTCTGGATTTACTAATAAGTTTAAAACCTCCAGCGGAAAGGCCTACGGTGATTTTGCTCTCCCCGAGGCTGCCCCTCTTATCTTTCCAACCCTCGATGTCCTTGCTGAGGCCGATAGCGAGGAATCGAGAGGTTTGAAGCAAAGTCTGGGTGAGAAGAGAACATACATCCAGGAGTATTATGATAAGAGGGCCCAGGCTCAGTTTGTAAGTCATTCATGTTGACAGCTGATGAGAGTATGGACTAAACTCGGCAACAGGCGCTCAATAGACCGGATAACCTCTTGGCCAACCAGCAAGAAGCTCCAAAGTTCACTTCACGATATGCTGATCCGAGCCATCCTTCCAACAATGGCTCCTTGATCTCCCTACTCACTGGTGGATATGTCGACCCAACGAAGCTTCGCCGGGGCTTTAGGGGCCAAGCATCAGAAGGCCAGAACCAAGGACAACCCAGTGGTGCACGAAGTGACAGGCAGCCCGGTTTGCCGCTGCCTTACAAGCCGGTCAAGGCGGCAAGGAAATTTCTTTTCAACAAGGTAACGATATATAGTGCTCCTCAAAGATTCCAAAAGGGGTAGCTAACTTGCATAGGATATTTTGTATCTAATGGTCGTCAATATGCCGACTGAAGATGAGCTCCGGGAGGCCAAGGTTGTGTTGGACCGCAGATAAGGGATTCGCACATTCCAGAGCGACAGTTTCCTTTAATTAACAGATCAAGTCCATAGGATCCTAGAGATTGCTGGTAAGTTGGCTGGACTGAACGACTCGCGGTGTCCGGGCTATCTTCACAGTTCGATCGATGGTGCAGTCAAACACCCTTGAGCTTTTACACCAGATACAAATCGAGCTGTCACAAATGATAAGAGTTCTAAGACGAAGCGAAGAAAGTTCAATTAACATATTATTAAAAAGTTCACCTCCTAATTGTGACCGCTTCACGATCCCTCCCTCATATTATGCCCGATTTAGGGCTTAACAGCCTGCAAGTGCGACTGCGCCAAGTTCGTGAAGAAACTGGCTCCGAGAACCTTGCTTGGAGTGGCAGGGTCAGTCGCATTGCAAAGCTTGGCAAAGTTGCCGTTCTTCCTGAGTCTGTCCTTGGTAAACTTGGAGTACTTGGACAGAGAGCATGACTTTCCAGGTCCATCCTGACAAGAAGGTACTGGGTAAACGACATCGTTAACCAGGATTCGAACGAACTTCTTCGAGCCGTAAGCCTTGTTGGAACCGCAGCTGAGACGCTCAAAGGCGATGGTACCTCTCATGGGAGAGATGTTGGAGCTGCGCCAAATACGGTCCTTGGGAATACGATCCAGGGGAAGAGGAGCTTGCTTGTCAAAGACGCCAGTAGCAACAGCCAGCTCGTTCAACTGACCGTCATTCAAGAAGCTCATAAGGACCTTGGGGAGCTTGAAAGGCTTTCCATCAAAGTCCTTACCTGTGGTATCAGGACCAGCAACGAAACGCTCAATGAGAGATTCAAGGAAAGGCACCATCATCTTTGAAGCAACCTTAGTCGCGGGTCCAACACCGTAGTAGTATCTGAGATCTTGCTGATACTCATATGCTTCCAGCTCCTTCTGGGTGAAGGTGTCGCAGAATGGCGAAAGCTTGCCTGTGATTTGCGACTCAAACCCACAGATGTAGGGGAAATCATTCCATGTGGAATCGTCGAGTTGAAGGTCGCCCTTGATGTACTTGGACAAGCGCTTCTTGAAGCCTGGAAGCCATAGCTGACGCCATTCGTCCTGCTGCTTGCTGCTGTCATCGACGAACGTAGGGCACATATCAGACGGAGCAAGGGTGTCGCCAAGGTGAGATGGGACGCCTTTGCCGGTCACGGAAACGACTGTTCCCAGGGAAGAATTGGTTCCCAGAAACCCGTGAAGGAAGAGCTGTGCGGTCTGGAGAACTCGTGTGTAGTTGTTGGCCCACACGATAAAGTCCTCGCCCTCCTGGTACAGATCAGGGTATCTGTTTGCGTCAGTTAAGATCTTAAAAGCTGACAATATCAAGCTCTTACCTGGTTCTGATGGTGTAACCCATATCAAACAGCTCCTTGTATCCAGTCTTGCTCAGCTGAGCGATCTGGATCTCAGGGTTGGTGAGAGGGCTCTCCCAAGTGTGAATGAAAGACAGAGGTCCCGTTGCAGTGTACTTGGACTCCCGGAACTAGATTGTTGGTCAGCCTCTTTCCGTGATCAAAGTTCTTGATCATTTCTTACACGGCGAGCCATTTCGAGCCATCCATTGTGAGCTCCCTGGTCAGGATAGCGGGATCCGTGACGCGACACATAGGCAGCTTGGTCGACCTGGCATCCTTCTGGGACCGCTGAGGATATTCCGGTCAAGTCCTCGCCTGTATCTGTTAGATAAAGACTGAACTCCGGCACGATGCCACCTACCAATGTGCCATGGGCCGTTGGCTCCAACATGGGCCAGAGGGTTCTTTGCTGACGCGCCATCGGGCAATAGAACGCCTTGAACGGGATCAAGCGAAGTGCCGGCTCCTGCGCTGCGGGCGGAGCATGATGAGCCTAGCAAGGCGACAGCAACAATTGGGGCTCTCATTTTGCCTCTGTTAATGGATCAAGGTCTTCGGGAATGAGTGCACTGATAGACAGACAAAGAGTCAAGTTCAACGTTCATCAATGAGGAGAAATATATACAAAGACGCCA
>NC_030998.1:1378199-1381503 GCF_000149955.1 Fusarium oxysporum f. sp. lycopersici 4287
CGGTTATTGACGCCCCGAAAACGCAGACTACTTAGAGAATGTCAAGTTCGCGAAGTATCATGAGAATCAACTCCTCGGGCATGCGGCTCAAGATACCGAGGCTTGACGATGAGGTGGTATCCGAGGTAGACAGCAGAAATGGTGCATCGAGCTTTCGCTCATTCGTCCGTATCAGGACCCTGTCGAATTCCATCCTGTGGTATGTACAGGCGTTGATAATTGTGTCTCCATCCTCTCCGACATTTGTGTTGGCTGCCATTGTTGTTGCTTTCAACAACGGGGGATGTTTGATGATGAAGCCAGAGGTTACGTTGAAATGAACTTCGAAGTACCAAACCCGCAACTGAGTCTAAGATGACCTGCAAGTGAAAGCGGCCTTTGCGACATGTATTGGGCCAATATATTCATTTATTATGTGAGCATTGCTCGGCTGTGCAGAAGTCACAAGTCAGACTATCCAGGCTTTCCCCGCAGTTGGGCTGATACCAGCCGCTGGGTGACTCCTGAAGCGTCTGCCTTATCAGTCAGCCTTGTTCCTTCACAACGGCCCTCCTTATTGGACCATGCATATCATTCACGGCCAGGGGGAAACCAGCATCATTAATACACCAGTAAGAAGCAATTGTCAATCTATGGCTCCAGGCAGGGCGGGAACTTGTCTGGGCCTCACAAATAAACAGAATACACTCATTTCGTACTAGGGCTTACGACCATTCAGCCACGCCGCACAGCAAGGAACCCCATTGTGATTACAGTCCGACAGGACTGGGAAACAGTTGGCTTCTGTCAGTAAATTTCATTGCGTCATCTCATATCTAATTCTGCTTTTCCGTGGCTTGAAGGGGCCTCGAACGGAAAACTCTCAAAGACTCATTGACCAAAGAAGCTTGTCTATCCCACCGCCTTCGTACTGCTCAGGTATATGGTATTCTAATGGACTCACGGCTTCGATACCGCCTCCAATTTCCTCTTTGATCCGTGTGACACCATCCCGTGATCTTTTCAGTTCATTAATGATATGTGACATGGTCTGAGCATCGTACAGACCCTCCCTTCGGTGTGATGAGGCAAGCATTTGAGCAGCCCTTGTAGCCACCGAATCGTCTGAGCACTTGATCGCCAGTGCGAACAGTGGAGCCACGACTCCTGTTTCCAGCGAGAAATTGCGTCGCGGAGCCTTGGTAGCAATGGGAGAGGCGTTAACCTGTATAGTATGCTCGAGCAAGGTCTCAGCCAGGTCGAGTATGTGATGAGCGTGTGGATTAGGCGAAGCGCCAAACACGTTGTGATCCTGAGGGAACTTTGACTGCAATATCATTCGGCAAACGTAGAAGTGAACCAGAAGTGTCCGAATTCCGTGCAAGGTTTGGTCGTCGTGTTGATCTCTGTTCTCGAATTCGTTGATGTCTTCGATCCAGGCATCGTAACCCTGTTCCAAAGATGACCTCTCTTCCAAGATGTCCAGGCTCAGCGACTCTTTCGTTTCCTGATAGAATTCGACGTTCTTGTTGACAAAATGATATAACCATGCTTGAAGTTTAACCAGTCGCTGCTGAGCATCTTGAAGCCCGAGGATCCCTTTCCGCAGCGGCAATGTACCATGATGTGGCTCTTCACATCTGTACTTTGGTAAAGCAAGGATTGGTATCCGATCGTCCTCGAAGAAGCTGGCTTGCATGTCGAGACGCTCGAAGATAGTTGTCAAGCTCTTGATGTCCGTAGATTCGTCGGCAGTCTGGTCGCGTTGAGCTGACACAAGGAGCTTGAGGCCATTGCCGAGATGTTGGAGTGCGGCATTGCCGTCACCGATGGTGCTTTCGCAGCAATAGAATAAAATGCAACAGACCAAAGCAGTTTTTGTTGTGCCGTCTGATGATTGAACTAATCGCTTCCCCAGTGATCGCAGAGCTTTGCCGTACAGACTCAAGGTCTCGGGACTGGCTACTGATTTTCTGTCAGGACTTGACGATGTATAGTCCAGGTGGAGGGAGCTCATTGCAACCAAGGCCTGCCGCACCACTAGATCTTCATGTCCAGCTTGGAGCACAGTTTGAGACCAGAAGTCCGATGACAGAAACCCAGATATGTCATTCGATCCTTGGACACAGAAGTAGTGGAGTAGTCTCCGGTCTTTCTGGCTTCCGGGAATTTTGAAAGGGATGGAGTAGCTGGCGATGGGCAATAGAGCTGATGATCCTAATGTCATAGATGGGATAAAGTCACTCTCGGAAGAGGTTGGTGAGGCCGATGCAGCACTGTAGTCGCATTTCCATCCCGATCGAAGACATTTCGCGCAACTTGGCTTACTCTCGTCGCACTTTATCCTTCTTTTGCTGCTGGGATGTTAGTGGCTTATCTCCTTTTTAGTTCTCTAATATGAGAATCACTAGTAGCAAAACCGAGAACTATACTAACCGGCATGTTTGACATCCTGTCTTCCTCCTTGGAACACTACTTCTCGTTCTCTTCTGAACTACCAAGGCATACCGCGAGGCCATTGTTTGGTGTTTCGTGGTTACACTCGGTGGAACTGTAGGGAAATGACCCGTAAGCACTAGCGAACGAAGCGACTGGCGAGTTTGTTTGTCTTACCTAGCTATTTGCTAGCGCTCGAGCCTTCAAGAAGATACAAATTCTATATGCAATATGTATAAGATGGACATAGCAAGAAATCATGAGACTTCAAGATCACAATACGATTGGTCTCAGCGTAAGCTGGGACTGGGATTATGGTGCTCGAACGATCATATCTTATCAGTTGCTTCATTCCGTTTACCCGAATATTATGGATCCTTCGATCCTTCAGAACCTCAGCTAAACCCCTTGCAGTAGATTCAAGGAGGCCTCATCACAGCACGTGACACTTCTTGCAATCGCATTGGGCATCAGTTTTGTCTTCGCGATATACTTGAGGGACTTTGTTAGATTTATTTAGTGAAGTGCTTCAAGATGGTAACATTCGAACGCCAGAAGATGCAGTCCCAGAGATCTCTGCATCCTCCAGGGACAGCGAACTCAAGGGCGCCGATCTCGAGACTTTAAAAAACGCTAAATAAAAAATCATCGAAGAAAGAGAGCGCAATCGGTAGCCAGGATCACAAATGCAGTCAGCCAAAGTAAAAGAAGCCCATAAGCTTCAAATTTGGCGTTTCAGTGGGTGTGCATGCGACACCTGCTGCGAATCCTCTGTGACAGGTGAATGCCTTCTGGGAATTTTAATTTGACTTTGTAAAGAGAGAAGCATACCTGCACGCTTTTATGAAACCCTATCGAAGCTATTTTTGTTTGTGATTTGTTTGTTGCT
>NC_030998.1:1381662-1384577 GCF_000149955.1 Fusarium oxysporum f. sp. lycopersici 4287
CATCACTTTTGCCGTCGCTCAAACATGAAGACGATTATCGTAGGTCGTGTACTCCAAGGTTTTGGCGGCGGCGGCATCGATGTTCTTATTCAGGTCATACTCGCGGATATGACAACACTCGAAGAACGATCGAAATATTTGGGCTTGATGGGTATTCCCAATGCAGTGGGCAATATTCTCGGGCCATCTGTCGGAGCTTTGTTTTCTACGTACGCCACTTGGCGATGGATCGGATGGATCAATCTCCCCATTCTTGGAATTGGAACGCTGTTGGTATTCTTCTTTCTCAAGTTACGGCCTGTCACGATGGACGCTTCACTTGCTAGCAACATTGAACGCCTTGACTGGATTGGAATGAGCCTTGTTGTCTCTGGTATCACAGTTTTCGTGTTGCCGCTCAGTTGGGCTGGCTCCTTATTTCCATGGGCTGCATGGCAGACATTGGTTCCGATGATCCTGGGAGTCTTAGTTCTTGTTGCTTTCGTCTTTTACGAAGCGAAGCCTGCAGCACCAATTATGCCTCATCGATTGTTCCACTCCATCACTGCCAACATGACATTGCTCGGAGGTTTCATTCACGGAGCCATCCTTGTTTCGTTACTTCAATACCTGCCACTGATTTATCAAGCAGTATATCTGGAGACGCCGATCAAGTCAGCTGTTTTCCTGTTGCCAACTTCCATCATTAGTATATTCATTGCAGTAATCTCCATGATGATGGTGCCATGGTTTGGAGGTTATACCTGGCTATTGCGATTCTCATGGGCATTGCTGGCTCTTGGTACTGGTATTCTGGCACTCTTCAATCTCAGTTCACCCTCACCGATGCTTTTTGGACTCCCCGTCATCTGGGGAACAGGCGTTGCTCTTCTGCGACTAAACCTTCTACCGATGCAAGCCAGCGTCAAGAATGTCGACGACACAGGCGTCGCAATCGGACAGTTCCTCACGATTCGCATGTTTGGAGGGCTGATCGGTTTGACCATCGCCTCTGCAATATTCAACACTGTCTTTGCAAAGACTATCGCCTCTAGCTCTTTGCAGCTTACAGGGCCTCTTGCACCTTTGGACGACGCCTCAAAAGCCGTTGCTTTCATCAAAGAACTCGGGTCCTTGAGCATTTCTCGAGGAACACTCAATGAGGTACTAAGAGTGTACCTCGAATGTTTCCGCACGATCTTCTACACAATGGCAGGCTTGGGTGCTTTGGGGCTGTTGACTTCAATGTTCCTTGAGGAGATTGACCTCAAGAACCAAGGCCGCGGCAATCAACGTTTTGAAGACTAGGACACGGGCCGACTGCCATCGAATGGCTATTCACAGATGAGACAAAGCCCGTCTTCTGACATCCCGATATCGACCACTTATGGAATAATAGATCCCATATGATTCAATAATGATAGACATACTTCTAGATACATAATTGTAATCCCAAAGGATTCCCGAACCTGATTCTTTCGAAAGCTCCAACTCGTTCTCCCAACGTCAGATCTAGTCATGGTCGATGCGGATCACGACCTTAGCGAAGTGCTTCTGCTCCTTCAGCTTCCTGTAAGCCTCCTTAGCATCTGCCAGCTCAAAGACCGCATTATCATATACAGGTTTGAGCTTCTTCTCATCAATGTATCGCACAAGCTCCTTGTACTGATTCTGGCTACCCATGAGAAACCCACGAATAGTGCACGTGAACATGAGAGCCTCCATCATGGGAACGACCTGGGTGTCTTGCGCAACAGCACCAACGACTTGGATAGACCCATAAGGGCGCACTGCTTCGAGTGACTGCTTGAGTGTCTCATTACCGCCGATGTCGACGATCATGTCGAATCCTGCTCCATTAGGCGTCAAAGATCGCGCTTCTTTGCCCCAGCCAGTAGGATTTTCGCGATAGTTGACAACATGAGTTGCACCAAGCCCTTTCAGCTTCTCTGCCTTCTCTTGAGATGAAGTAGTCGCCACGACTGTGAGTCCGAGAGACGACGCTAGTTGCAGCATTGCCACGCTGACGCCTCCAGTTCCCTGAACCAAGATCCAGGTGTGCGGTCCAACTTGGTCTTTGCCTAGTTCCGAGAGGGCATTCCAAGCTGTAATGTAGGTGACGGGGAGAGTAGCAGCTTGAAGCCAGTCAACAGACTCCGGCGCATGAACAAGAGCCCCTTCCGAGAATACTCCATGGGTTCGAAGCGTTCCTTTGGTACCCAGACCGAGCATGGTTGGCACATCAGACATATTGACATCAGCATCGCTTCCTCTCTCCACCACCACGTTTGGTGCAGGAAAAGTGACGACTCGATCACCAGGCTTGTAGTCTTTGACAGAACATCCAGTGGCTTCGACTGAGCCCGCTCCGTCACAGAGAGGGACCATAGGTGGGGTGATGGGGCCAAATTGCTAAACTTTGTCAGTTGATGTCAAAGTCGACATCTCTGGACATCTAGATACATACAGCTGATGCAGCAATGACGAGGTCTCGATAGTTGAGACTGGCTGCATTGAGTTTCACTAGAACATCATTGGGACCGAGCTCATCTTGCGATGGAATGGACACATTTGTCTCATACTTGAGCGAGGTCTCAAAGCCCTGCTGGTCGTTGAGTATCCACTGTCTTGCCATGTCGTCTGGGGTGAGAGGGTAGAAATTATTGTTGGGATATAGAAGTGGAGAGTTTAGTATGAACAGGAAGCGTATAATTGTGTTTAAATGTCTGATTGTTTATAGATGTATTCCATTCTTGTTGTTTACTCAGCTAGCGGAGGGTTGCGGATGTGTGGGGCGTGATAATCATAGCAATACGCAAGCCAGAGCGGAAGAATCACCTGGACTTACATCACCATATTCTTCCTCCACTATCTACTTACACATTATGGTTGCCAAAGTGCTGAATCAAAGTTCTCTATCTGCTCATCTCATACGG